>NW_015552570.1:16172-36297 GCF_001515605.1 Sinocyclocheilus anshuiensis
TGATCCGAACTTCCCATCCCTAATGGAAACGCGCCTATGGCGCGAGCGGTCAGCTGATCTGAGCCGCTCATGTCAGGACTGTTGAGAAACGCGAGTGAAGCGTGATTTGGGTCTTGACAAGAGCCTGCTATATTGCATTCTAGACAACACGTAACAATTGTTGATTTCTAGGATAACGGTTGTAAAACCGATTATTTGAGGACATTTATTCATATACGTGTTTGTAGAATGTCAGTTTTATAGATGTGACATTACTGTCCGTATTGCACACATTAATACTTAAAATTCTTTAATTCTTGAGTCTGCAGAAGTCTACACATAATTGGTTATTCAACAGCTCTGCTGATGTTACTCATGAAAGATTTATTGAACATGTTGGCCTTTTCTGACAACATGCCCCATCACAATTAAACAGCTTGTTATTGGCTTTCTGGTCAATTTAACCAGTAAAACAACAAATATGAAGACTGGAATTTTAGTTTGGAGGACATAATTAGAACAGAACAGTAATAGAATACATACAGAAAGTATTCTAGATTAAAACAGTTGAACTAGAAATTTGAAACCAATGTATGAACACAGTTCAAGAGAAAATGCATACACTTCACTTTTATTTTTTATTTTTTGTAAAGTCATTAAGTTAAAAAAACATTAATGTCTATAGTATAAAAGAGCAGTACAATGTACCAATGTCACATTAAATACAGGGATTTTGATGCTTTTTCTATTTGTGCCTATATAAATTGTTTTGCTCTATTACATTTACATAAAATCTTTTGGAAAACTTTTCCATTTATTGAGAATAGACCATTTAAATACGAAATGAGGGTTGCAAATTAAATCTGGCATGTCTTGGTGGAATTCTAAATACAGTTCATCTCACTCAATGCCAGTTAACACATCATATAATGTACTATGAGGGGTTACAAAACATACACAATACATCACAACAGATGTTCACATCTGATTTTTTTTATGCATGTTTTTTTTGGACCAGTTGGGAAAGCCTAATGAAATTCTCAGAGCTTTATTTTTCAGTTCTCCCTTGCTTTGTGTGCATGGTTGTATGCACCTCTTTGCTTTTTTTATTCCTGCTGGTGACAAAGTGTGTAATTTTGTCAATGTTGTGAAATAGGAATATTTCTGGAACATTTTCTTCAAGCAGTTTAGAGCAAGTTTCTAGTTTAAAATCTAAACTAGAAATTTGCATGTAAATAAGTTATTTGTGTAATGGCTGATCTTTTTGTCATCCACTGCTCTGTTAAAAGAGTTAACGATACACCTGACCCTAACTGCTATTCAAGGGATTTTTAACACCAGTCCCATGCTATTTTCCTTTAGGACAAAGATTTCAAGGTCTTGGGTAGGTTTGAACTTCTAGGTGTCTTATATTTTGCTGGTGCATGTTTATTTAAGTCACAAATTGTGGAATTAAAACTACTTAAACGTGCTTCAAAAAGTATTTTCTGTTTGTGTTTTGCATTGAATATTAATTATTGTATTAATTGACCATTTTGTTATGTCTTGTTTATGATTGTTGTATTGTTAATATTTATAAGGATTTTTCCAAACACAGTGCTCCAGATGTTGAAGGTCTGCCCTATGAAGTCCAGAGGGCCAAGGAAATGAATCGGATGTTCGGACCCAAAGGAAGCTCAGATGCATATGATGCCATCTTTGACCTTCACAACACCACCTCAAACATGGGTTCCACCCTCATCCTGGAAAGCTCAACGGACCTCTTCAACCTTCAGATGGTGCATTATATTAAAGTAAGAAGCTAGCTCCAATTATATTGTACAATGTTATTAAAATAGTTATTTACCCTCTGCACCTACACTACAGTTCAAAACTTTAGACTTTTTTCTTTTTCTTTTTTAAACACTTTTATTCAGCAAGGACACATTAAACTGGTCAAACGTGACAGTAAAGACATTTAAGATTTATTTTAAATACATTTCTATTCATCAAACAATGTTAACAGACAGTAATAAGAAATGTTTCTTGAGCACCAAATCAGCATATTATAATGCTTTCTGAAGGATCATGTGACACTAGAAGACTAAAGTAATGACTGCTGAAAATTCAGCATTGCATCACAGGAATAAATGACATGTATAAAATATTAAAATGGAAAACCGTTATTTTAAATTGCAATAATACATCACAATATTACTGTTTTTACTGTATTGTTCATCAAATAGCTGCAGCCTTGGTGAGCATAAAAAAAATCTTACCAACAAAGATTTTGCTTAATGTCTTAAAATAAGTCAAAAAAAGGCATCTTTACACAGACACCTGTGCTCTTCCCCCTACAGAAAGCTATGGCTCCCCACACCTGTTCAGTACTGTTAAACGAACACCCACAGCTGAAGTATTCAACCACACGCTCTGTGGCCAAACACCCTATTGGTGAGTACAAAAGTCCTTGGATACGCAGGTCAAAGCTAATGTTAAATCAAGTTTAATATTACCCCTGAAAGTCAGCCAGCTGCAAAGAAGTGGAATAACCAGGGATAATATGAAAAGTTTAGTTATCATGAAAGCATCCAGAGCCTCTGCAGATAGTTCTGTAGACCTCTAGAGCTCATTCTGTGTCATTTGATGAGACTCCTTTCTCCATGAATTAATATTATAGTGGAAACTTAACACAGTACCAGCTGCACCTCATTTAACATGGTGCTTCACTGCTGTCTGTGATGAGAATAGACCTGTGCGAACCAGTGACAAATATTGATGTGTTTGTGTTGCAGGTCTTGAGGTGGGCCCTCAGCCACAGGGTGTTTTGAGGAGCAATGTATTCGAATCCATGAGGACGATACTGAAGCATGCGCTGGACTTCATCGAGCTCTTCAATAGTGGTGAGGTTAAAGGGATAGTTCCCCCAAAAATGAAAATTTTGTCATTACTTTTCTCACTCTCATGTTGTTCCAAACCCGTAAAACCTTCGTTCATCTTCGGAACACAAATTAAGATATTTTTGATGGAATCTGAGAGCTCTCAGACCCTCCCATAGACAGCAAGGATCCTTACATGATCAAGGTCCAGAAACGTAGCAAGGAGATCGGTAAAATAATCCATGTGACATCAGGGGTTCAACCGTAATTTTACGAAGCTACGAGAATACTTTTTGTGCGCAAAAGAAAAAAAAAAACGTTATTCAACAATTCGTCTCCTCCGCATCACCCTGGTGCCATTTTGGAGAGTATCCACTGAACGTAAATTGCGTATGCTCTTTTGTGTCAGCTGTACCATGCGGATACGTTGTTTTTGTTCAAATCAAAGCGTAAATGCGTGGCACAGCTGACACAAAACAGCATACGCAATTTACGTTCAGTGGATACTCCAAAATGCTGCTAGGATGATGCGGAGGAGACGAATTGTTGAATAAAGTCGTTTATTTTTTTCTTTTGTGCTCAAAAAGTATTCTCGTAGCTTCGTAAAATTACGGTTGAACCCCTGATGTCACATGGATTATTTTACCGATCTCCTTGCTACGTTTCTGGACCTTGATCGTGTAAGGATCCTTGCTGTCTATGGGAGGGTCTGAGAGCTCTCAGATTCCATCAAAAATATCTTAATTTGTGTTCCGAAGATGAACGGAGGCCTTACGGGTTTGGAACGACATGAGGGTGAGAAAAGTAATGACAAAATCTTCATTTTTGGGTGAACTACCCCTTTAAGCAGAGATCAGCACACTTACTGCATTGAACCTGGAATGTGTTTCAGTAAAGGGATTTTAAAGTCAACTGAGGTGGCCACAATAGGATTAGTTTCTATATTTCGTATACAATAGGATTATTTTCTAATATAAACCTATAGTAATAATGTGTGATAGTATTGATAGTGACAGTATGGAAGCATAATGTTGTGTTTTTCAGATGTGTCACACAATTCAATGAGAAATAACGCTATTTGAATGATGATGTACTGTTTATAGGTGCTTCACATTTACGTAACTTTCTCTCCACTGTGGCCATCTGTTTCTCTGCCAGGATTGTGTGTGACATTTCAAGACAAACGGTTATACTATATATAAACACACTTAGACACACACTCACTGCCCAAAAGTTTGGGGTCTGTAAGAAAATGCTTTTGAAAGAAGTCTCTTATGCTCACTGAGGCTGCATTTATTTGATAAACAATACAGTAAAATTATGGATATTAGCCTTTGTACCTCATAATTCTCAGAATTTCGAAAAAAGTAAAAAACAGAATTCTGACGTTATTCTTGCAACTCTGAGTTTACAAATCCAGCAGTTCTTTTTTTTCCGCTGGGGAATAAAAAATAAATGTAAGTCCTAGTTTTTATCCCACAATTCTGACTTTTTATCTCACAATTGCAAGATTATATCTCACAATTCAGACTTTTCTGCTTAGAATTACGAGTTTATATAGTTTTTATGTTACTATTCTGACTTCTTTTTGAGAGTTGCGTGAAAAAAAAAAAAGAAGAAAATTGTGAGATAAGCAAGTACCTATTTTATTCTGTAGAGGAAACAGGCTTCCATGAAAACCAGCAATATTTTGAATATTACCATTTAAATAATTATTTAATATTTTGTATATATTAAAATGTAATTTTTGAAGAGGTTTCTTATGCTCACAGAGGCTGCATTTATTTGATCAAAAATATAATAAAACAATAATATTGTGAATATTAACATTTTAAAATAACTTATATTTCATACATGTTAAAAAAGTAATTCATTCCTGTGATGGTAAAGCTGAATTTTCAGCAGCCATTACCCCAGTCTTCAGTGTCAGATTCCTATATTTCCTATACAATAGGATTATTTTCTAATATAAACCAATAGTAAATGTGCAGTGACAATATGGATCCATAATGTCTTCAGATATCACACAATTCACATTTTGAGTAGTTTTCAATAATGCATTTGAATAATGTGTTTCTCATATCGTTTGTAGATGCTTCATGTTTACATAACTAACTTTCCCCCGTGGTCATGTGTTTCTCAGCCAGGCTAGTGTGTGGCATTTCAAGACAAACGGTTATGCTCTCAGGTCATCGAGTCAGCAAGCACTTATTTAAATATGAACTGTCCGACCTCTGCATTTCAGTCGGTTTTCTTCTTCAAGCGTTTATCTTCCTATTTTTTTCCCCCCTCAACTGTGGAAACATTTAAACAAGGTAGTCACGTGTACTGTCTTTCAGCCTGACATGACTACACATTTCTCCATGCTTCACACTGTGCAGGAACATGTTGAGCTGGGCAAGCGTGGCTGGTTTCTCTTCTGGTTTTGCTGTTTTGTGACTTGAATACTTGTTTGCTAGTTGGTTAGTTTCCATGTCATTAGTAGCTTGCTGGGTGTTGTAGTGTCATGCTGTGTAGAGGGGCTGCATTGTTGTGGATGAATGTCTCATTGTGAGCACTCAGACGTGCTTTCGTTTGCCAGTGTGGAACCATGTTTGGACCACATCAACATAACAAGCAAAACAAGAGATCTGACATAATGGAAGCTATTAATTAGAGGACTCAGGGATTTGAAAGACGCAAGAGGCATCTGTTATGAACACAAGCTACCAGCAAAGTGATCCAACTGTTTTAAGACATTTAATATTACTCATATTACACTTTAAGGGATTTGTAACATAAACCTTGAGCAGGTTTTTTTAATGCATATGTTCATCTTTTCATAACTTGTGTACATGGCTTGTCTCATATGCCCACAAAAGCTGCATTTATTTGATCAAAAATACAGTCAAAACAGTAAATTTGTGAACATTGCTATTTAAAATATTTCTATTTTAATATTAACATGTCAATCCTGTGATGGCAAAGCTGAATTTTCAGCAGCCATTAACCGGATCCTTTAGAAATCATTCACGATTTTTTTATTATGATCTATGTTGTGCAGCTTAATATTTTAAATTGTGATACATTTTTCCAGAAAGAAATATTTTTTAACATTATAAATGTCTGTCACTTTTGATTAATTTACATGTCCATGCTGAGTAAAAGTGTTTGTTTAAAAAACATACTGACCCCAAACTTTTGAACAGCATATTATAAAATAATATAATCAATGGCTTGTATCACTATGAAAATAAACTGCCACATGGCAGGGTTCATATTTTTGTCATTTTACCCTATGTTTGACAAAGTGAAACAACTATTCAAATGAAACAACATATCAAAGATAAACTCATCAAAGAGTAAATGTAAAGAAATAAATGCTTAGTGAAACATGAGGAGCACTTCAGCACGTGTCTTCCTTGTAAGGGTGTTATGTGGCTGTGAAACAACATATTATTGTCATTTCAGACGTTCCAATTAACTTGAAATATGATATATGTTGTTTTTTATGGATAGTGATAACGTGAAGGAAGATCATAATGGCAACACTGTACCGCAATGTGAGGAGTGCCAAACTCTTTTTAGCAAATTGGAAAGTGATATTTTTAGTGACTGTCCATGTCAGCACATGTCTGACATACTCACAATGCTGAACGTTTATCACATGAGTGCTAGAACATATTATTAACATGTTTTTATTAACACGGTACAGGATGGAAAAATACTCCGGATTTCTAGACAAATTAACAGAGATTAAGTGTAAGGGTGTTATGTGGCTGTGAAACAACATATTGTCATTTCAGACGTTCCAATTAACTTGAAATATGAGATATGTTGGTTTTTATGGATAGTGATAACGTGAAGGAAGATCATAATGGCAACACTGTACCGCAATGTGAGGAGTGCCAAACTCTTTTTAGCAAATTGGAAAGTGATATTTTTAGTGACTGTCCATGTCAGCACATGTCTGACATACTCACAATGCTGAACGTTTATCACATGAGTGCTAGAACATATTATTAACATGTTTTTATTAACACGGTACAGGATGGAAAAATACTCCGGATTTCTAGACAAATTAACAGAGATTAAGCAGGCAAATAGGTCTGCTTATTTACAAAAAGATTTTGCTTTTATAACATTTTTAGGCCAGCTTGATCCCACTCCCCGCTGAAGCAGCCAAAGCTGAAAAAATACAGCATGACCTAAGCATAATAAACATGTTTCTAGATTTAACTATGTAATGCATCTCTATATAAGCCCAGTGGCTTAATATTTTAATTACTTTATTGTCTTATTAATACTTAGAAGAATTGGTTGCATAAAGAAAAAAAAATGAAAATTTGCTGAAAATGTACTCATCCTCAGGCCATCCAAGATGTAGTCAAAGTCTGCTTTATTGTCAATTCTGACACATTTACTGACACTTACACCCTTGGTGCATACAGATAACACTAACAGTAGAACATAAAAATACAGATAAATACAGATTAAATATATATAAAATACAACTATACAAATATACAAATAAGGACATGTAAAAAAATAATAGATAAAGTAGCACAAGGCACATGGCAGATAGAGTGCAAACCAGTGAAATAAACAAACAGTAGATGAGTTTGTGGATCCAGTGGATTCTCTGCAGTGAATGGGTGCCGTCATAATGAGAGTCCAAACAGCTGATAATAACATCACAATAACTCACAAGTAATCCTGTCACTTCTGGCCAAAATGCGAGCAAAAACCGTTGTGTCACAAATGTGTCAATGGATTTTTATGCGAGGACAACAAGGAATGGACTTTTTCATTAGAGGAAGCATTATTATGGATTAATGACACATCTTCACCAGAAGCAATGAAAACACCTTAATGATGGATTTTTTTTATTTCAAACACAAAGCTTTTCACTTCACAGGTTGTTAATTGATGGACTGGAGTTTTGTGGATTACTTGTGGATCATTGTAATGTTTTTATCAGCTGTTTGGACTCTCATTCTGACGGCACCCATTCACTTCAGAGGATCCATTAGTGAGCAAGCGATATAATGCTACATTTCTCCATATCAGTTCTCATTTACATCTTGGATGGACTGAGGGTGAGTATATGCGAGGACAACAAGGAATGGACTTTTTCATTAGAGAAAGCATTATTATGGATTAATGACTCACATTTTCACCAGAAGCAATGAAAACACCTTAATGATGGATTTTTTTTATTTCAAACACAAAGCTTTTCACTTCACAGGTTGTTAATTGATGGACTGGAGTTTTGTGGATTACTTGTGGATCATTGTAATGTTTTTATCAGCTGTTTGGACTCTCATTCTGACGGCACCCATTCACTTCAGAGGATCCATTAGTGAGCAAGTGATGTAATGCTAAATTACATCTAAATCTGTTCTGATGAAGAAACAAACTCATCTGCATTTTGGATGGCCTGAGTCTGAGTAAATTTTCAGCGATTGAGGGTGCATACATTTAAGGAAATTTTCATTTCTGGCTGAACTATTCCTTTAACAGACCAATTCAAATCTTTCTTTTTCCCTTTTCTTTCCTTTTTTTTCCCACCTATTTTTTTTGCCATAGGTGTAGAGTTTCCTCCATGTACAGTGGATGTTTTCAGAGTCCAGGAGAGAATGGACTACCCCAGAGACACCAACGGCAACATCACAGCTATGGTGCATCCTCATCTACAGGTATTAAATGGACCATCTAGTAAATGCATAGAGAAGTGTGTTTCTTTTGAAAGGAAAGCACATACCCTCAAGCGACGTATAAAAGCATTGCTCTTTATGACAGAGATGCAGGGAGGGGGAAACACATGTAAGAAAATGTGTCCTATGACTCAGAGGTTTGCTGTGCTTGTTTTGCAACATCACAGCCATGGTGCATCCTCATCTACAGGTATTCTAAATGGACCATCGAGTAAATGCATAGAGAAGTGTGTTGCTTTTGAAAGGAAAGCATATACCCTCGAGCGACAAATAAAAGCATTGCTCTTTATGACAGGGATGCAGGGAGGGGGAAACACATGTAAGAAAATGTGTCCTATGACTCAGATGTTTGCTGTGCTTGTTTTGACTCCCAGGCTTCACTTATTTTCCACAGTAATGGTCCTGTTCCATTCCATCTCTTTCTCTTTCCGTGTAGGACTGTTCATTCCATCTCTTTCTCTTTCTGTGTAGGACTGTGACTGGGAGCCTTTGAACCGGGGTGACCCTATGTTCCTAACGTTCGATGGGAGAACAGTCCTTTATGAAGGTGCCAACACAGTGTACCCCACGTTTATTAATGAGGCTGCATACTATGAAAAACAGCAGGCCTTCATGACCACTTGTAGAGAAATACTAGCTGCTAACGCTATCAGAAAAGCATGCAAGTAATGCTTTCTCTTAACAGTCACTATGACACTCACATGTTATATATATATATATATTTGTAACACCACAGGACTGTTTAATTCAAAAGTAAAAAAAAGCCAAAAGTTTACTAAAATTGTCTCAAAAGAGACAGTAACAAGTCACAATATCAAAAATATACACTTTATATAACAAATACATCTATATATATACCCTATGTAACACTACCATTCAAATGTTTGTGTGTTTGTGGTGAGTAAGATTGTTTTGAAAGTATATATATATATATATAAATATTTCTGAAGGATCATGGGACACTGAAGACCAGAGTAAAATTTGGATTTGACATCACAGGAACAAATTACTATATATAATCACAAAATTATAAATTAATTGAAAATCATTTAAAAATATATTACAATAGAAAACTGTTATTTTACATTTATTTCATTATATATTTTTACTGTATTTTTGCCCCAAACCTTTGAAACTGTGTGTGTGTGTGCTTTAAATCTGACCACTTAAAAATGTGAAAAAGCTCATTTTAGTTTTTTTATTTGTAATCTAAATCTAAAGATTAAAATTGATATTGCTTTTTTAAATTTTCTAACAGTTTGAGTAATTCAAATAAGTTGTGTTTTGTACTGAGAATGATGATTGAAATCCATGGTATGTAATGAAGAATTTATATTCCTAGATTTTTTAAAATACTACAATATATAGGACTACCTCTAGTGTATGCCTGCACAGTTCAGATCCTGATGAAATGCACAAGCTCAGGAACAGTCTTCACTGCCCTCTAGCCTCTGATTCAACACACTGTTGACTCAAATACTGACCTGAAACAGCCTTAAAACAACCACAAAATAACCTCTCAGCACTGTGCTTATACATCATGCATCATGGGAGATGAATCATCTGTCGAAATTCTCTGTATTTTGTGCTGTTTGTGATGCGAAAGTGTTGTAGTCTAAGTCTTGGAGTTCCTGACTTCATCCTAATTTCAGTGGTGCAACCTAAATATTGCCTTAATTGAACAAATAGAAACAATTTTTTGTCTGATAGAAATAGTTACAAGAGCTCTTACAGTAGGAACATGCAGTAATATACAATATGATATGGTATACTATATGGTGGACTTTGTAGATTGATGGATAAGCTCAGCAGGCACTGAAAAGCTTTGGCAGAAGTGTGATTTTTGAGAAATATGTGTGCATTTTCCACTGTGATTTTGTTTTGTGATGTACTGTATATGGCTTGTGTAAATTGTTGAAAGGCCCATTATTGTGCGTTGTTTTTGAAATAGTGTGATGTTTTAAAATGTCATATCTATCTATGCAAGGAATAATACAGCGGGTAAAATAAGTATTGAACACATCACCATTTTTCTCAGTAAATATATTTCTAAAGGTGCTGTTGACATGAAATTTTCACCAGATGTCGGTAACAACCCAAGTAATCCATACATACAAAGAAAACAAAACAAACAAGTTCAGAAATTAAGTTATGTGTAATAAAATGAAATGACACAGGGAAAAAGTATTGAGCACATGAAGAAAGGGAGGAGCAAAAAGGCATGAAAAGCCAAGACACCAGCTGAAATCTATCAGTAATTAGAAAGCAATCCTGCCCCTTGTCAGTGGAAATTAATATTTTGGAAGCAGACTTTTTGCAAGAATGTCTCGGTACATTTTCCCATTCATCCTTCCTTCAATTTGCTGCCAAAGAGCTTTCTCAAGACCTTCGCAACCTTATTGTTGCAGAACATACTGATGGCGTTGGTTACAGAAGGATTTCTATACTTCTGAATGTTCCAGTGAACACTGTTGGGGCCATAATCTGGAAGTGGAAAGAACATCATTTCACCATAAACCGGCCACGACCAGGTGCTCCTCGCAAGATTTCTGACAGTGGAGTGAAAAGAATTATCAGAAGAGTTGTCCCAAGAGCCAAGGATCACTTGTGGAGAGCTTCAGAAAGACCTGGAATTAGCATGTACTATTGTTTCGAAGAAAATAATAAGTACAATGAGTAATGCACTCAACCACTGTGGCCTGTATGCACGCTCACCACGCAAGGCTCTATTGCTGAAGTTGATAAAAATCTGAAATGAGGTTGGACATTCCAGCGAGACAATGATCCCAAACACACAGCCAAGGAAACTCTCAGTTGGTTTCAGAGAAAGAAAATAAAGCTGCTAGAATGGCCCAGCTAATCACCTGACTTGAATCCAATAGAAAATAAGAACTAAAGATCAGAGTTCATAGAAGAGGCCCACAGAACCTTCAAGATTTGAAGACTCTGTGGAAGAATGGGCCAAAATCACACCTGAGCAATGCATGCGACTAGTTTCTCCATACAGGAGGCTTCTTGAAGCTGTCATTACTAACAAAGTCTTTTGTACAAAGTATTAAATAAATTTTCAGTAAGTGTGTTCAATACTTTTTCCCTGGGTCATTTTACTTTAGTACACAGAACTTAATTTCTGAACTTGTTTGTTTTGTTTTCTTTGTATGTATAGATTACTTGGGTTGTTACCAACATCTGGTGAAAGTTTCAAGTCAACAGCACCTTTAGAAATATATTTACTGAGAAAAATGGTGATGTGTTCAGTACTTATTTTACCCGCCGTATATTCACTTTATGTGAACAGATGTTTTTAGTTTATTTCAAATTGAAGAAGAATATTGGTTATTTTTAATACATTTACCAATTATTCCATCCAGTTGATTACATACTGTGTTGTATGATGTCGTTAAGGTCCAGGTGGAATTGAGTATTGCTTGAAAAAGTTAAATGTTGTCAAAATGTGGAATATAATGTACTTTAATGTAATAGGCATTGTCACAATGTATTTGTAATACATGAAGTCTCGTCAGTCTTAATGAGATGAATTAATATGGAGTAAATAATTTCATGATGTAAATGTATTATGTAAACCATTTACATAAAGCCACGAGATTTCTATTTTGTCTCACAGATCTTTTCAAAACAAACAATAAAAAAGTTTGTCTTCATTAAATCTACTGTGCACTTTTTAATTCAACAGATCCTCTATTATAAAAATAGTTAACTTTAAAATGAAATATATTAATTTACTGATTCACATTGTATACTGGTTTGGAATTACATGAAGGTGAGGAAAATAACAGAATATTAATTTAGTCAATTTGCTTTAAATTGACTTGCCCTCAGGCCATTCGAGATGTAGATAAGTTTGTTTCTTAATTTTAGCATTACATCACTTGCTCACCAATGGATCCTCTGTCTGCAGTGAATGGGTGCCGTCAGAAAAAGAGTCCAAACAGCTGATAAAAACGTCACAAAAATCCACAAGTAATTGACTCCAGTCCATCAACTCCAGTCATCTTGTGAAGCAAAAAGTTATGTGAATATAAGAAACAAATTCATCATCATTAAGGCATTTAAAATTTTAACTGTCACTTCTGGCTAAAATACCTGTCCATAATCCATAATAATACTTCCACTAGTGTAAAAGTCCATCCCCTGTTGTTCTCTTAGATCAAAATCCACCAATATATTTGTTTAGGACTGTTTTGGACTGTTTTTGTAAACGGTGCTTGATCTGTGCATATTTCTCTCCTGATTCAGACGAGACATCTTTTTCACTGAAGAAAGTATTATGGATAGAGGGTGGTTTAAAGTTAATTGATGGATTGGAGTTGTGTGGATTACTTATTTTGTTACAATCAACATTTTGGACCCTCATTCTGACGGCACCCATTCTCTACAGAGGATCCATTGATGAGCAAGTTATGTAATGCTAAATTTCTCCCTATCTGTTCTGATCCACATCTTGAATGGCCTGAGGAAGAGTACATTTTCAGCAAATTGTTCATTTTGAGGCAAACTATTCCTTTTAAGATCCTACATGTTCCATCTTTGGTTGTACAGATTGACCACTAGAGGGCAGCACTTCATCATTGAGAAAATAACTTCCTTTTCTGCCCTTAATTCCAAGATATTAAAAAGCACTGTTGTACTAGCAGCCGCAAGATCCCTGCATTCCCAAATCCAGTTTGATTTGGATGTCTTACTCACAGATGGGTAATGTGGTGCATCTTGCATGTCACTGTGTCCCTCCTTTTTCACAAATCCATTTCATCAGTTTACTAAAAAGTGTGGAGTGATTTTAATGTGTGAATCACCATGGTAACTGAACCAAGTTATGTATCATGCATTTATTTACAAGTCACTGCTAGTCCAAAATGTAACTGGAATAAAGAAACAAAGCCTTCTAAAGGTTTCTTTCTTTGCCAAATGAAAGATATTGTACTGACCTTCCATCGAATGATGGTACGAACTACTAAAACAAGCTTGAATTTACAGGAAGACTTTCTCTCTTTGGCTGCTATTCAAGCAGGAGTTAAATGCATCGATGCGTATCAAATAAAGGATGACCTAATCGGGTCTTCAGTTTCTGACACATGCCAGTTTTATAATGGCTCTACACCCGGTGGCTTTGGCATAACTACAGTGATTGGTGAATAATTGCTAAGAATTCTACTAGATCATGTTAAGATGTTTACACCCTTCTGAGGGTTCATGCAGACTGAGTGTTCTGCATCAGCTGAAGATGTGATGAGACGAGTCCTCGGCCTTTCAGAGGTATGACTGCATTAGCTTCAGTGAATGCACTCGTCTCCTGTTTCTCATGTAACAGACCATTCTTCCTCTTTCCTCCCCCAACTGCCTCATAATTACCATCTTAGTTTTTTCCTCCCACACAGAAATCAAGTCATTTTCTTTTTTTTCTTCTAGTTTTTGTTTTCTGTTCTTTTCTGAAAATGTCATTTCCTTCACAAAGTTATACGTTAAATGAAAAAAGTGACAATATTTACTTGCGTTATTTTAGTGTACTATTTTAGTGTACTAACGAGATACTATTATGGTTTTTCTAATATTTTGAATTTATTTTTTTATTTTTAATTTCTTAAATTGTTTTATTTATTTTGTTTTTATAAAGATGACTAACTGTTAATTTTAACGTTTAACATTGACGTTTCAGTATTTTTTGTGTGTTTTGTCTTTTAGTTGTTAATGTCTATTTATTTTTATTTCAGTTTTAGTTTATTTTAGTAAAACTAAATGAAAACAAATGTTGCTTTGACAACTAGCTGAATTTCATTTTATTTCAGTTAACGTTTATTTCAAGCAACAAATTTCCCCCCCCCATAATTTTAGCTTTAGTTTAATTATAATAATCCTGATTTACTTACCCTCATGTAATTCCAAACCTGTATGAAATTCTTATGTTGAACACAGAAGACAATTATTTGTTTGTTTGTTCATTCATTCATTCCATACAATGAATTCAAAAGATTTTCAGTCTTGTTCTGGACCCCACTTACTTTCATTTTAAGGACAAAACAGTTTAAACATTCTTCAAAATAGGGTGAGTAAATTATGTCAGAGTTTTTTTTTTTTTTTAAACCCCTGTATGGTTGTTAACATTTAAACCCCCTGTATGGTTGTTAACATGTTAAAATAAATATATAGTTATATAGTGCTAAACCACTGAATGTCCCACACAAATACATATTACAAGGGCTCAGGTTGAACGTGGGATCAAAGGATGCAAAATGTCATGAATTATTAATATGGATTCCAGCTGAAACTGCATTTGAATGTCCGGTGCTAATGCATAAGCACACATACTAAAAACCCTTGTGAGGGCTTTGTTTGATTGTGCACTGCGAACCTGCAGAAATGAAAAGGATAGTCATTTTTATAAAGAAAGAAAAAATTGTAGCATTTGTAGCATCTCAAGCTCCTAAAGACTTTCTAAAGTGCATTGATCCATGCAGCAGATCCCTCTGCCCCCTCATCTCCGATGTGATATGTGGCTATCAGTACACACATCTCTCATCTTCAGTTTCTCATAGAACTGCTGGAACCTGGCCATTCCCGTTCTCCAGTGACACGATGATACCCATATCAAATTTGTCCTGCACGTCTCTGCTAATGGTATTGACAGCGGGGTGAGAAGGGGAATCTGAATGAAGAATAAACCCTGGCAGCTCTGAACAGAAAATGGACCGTGAATTAGACTCGACTGGGAGATAAAAATCTGACCTCAAATGTACTGGAGGACACTTCAGTAAAAGAGTCAGTGAAATTTCATTTTGCGTAAATGACCACTCTCTTCCCAACTATTATTATGTCAATAATCAATGCAATTCTTCAGTAATGTCTGCAATAATATTTACTGTAAATAATGCATAGAGAGCAGAATTAGGATTAAATCCATTAATTATCAAGACACAAAATGCATTATTACAGTTTGGTAGCAGCCGTTTGACAAGAAAAAATGTGTCTACACTTAAGTCAAGAGCTTTTTTTTTTTTTGCAGAAAGGCAGAAATTACAAAGATATCTGTATGCCTTTGCCTTTATTACTAAACTTTTACTCATCATTTCTGTTGCTCCATCTTGATGCATTTATATTTAGTGTTATACATTTTAATATAATACATTATCATTAAATATTGGTGAATGATTATTGTTACTTTTATTTTTTAGACGTGTTTGCTATTATTTTGCTGAATTATGTTACTTAATATGTTATTATGATGCTTGATTAACTATTGTTATTTTAATTTAAAAAATGTTTTCTAGTATTTACTCGACATTTTTTTTTAATCTATTTATTTATTTTTGTATTAGTTTAATTGTAGCTATTACTTTTTTATTACTTATTTTAATTTTATTTACATTTGGGAGTACATTTATTTGTAAACCTGAACTGAAATGTATATTAATAGGCAAACGCGTGTTTACTCAACAGGTGGGGCTTCAATGGTGTGTAAAAAAACTAACCCCAGGCTGGGATTTTGCACGTCTAGATGTAAACGGCTAACGGATCTGATTGGCTCCGTGTCCAGCTGACGTCACGACTTTCCAATGTAGCGGAAGCTGAAAGTTTTTTCAGTTGTAAACTGATATGTGGTGTGTGTGAGTGTGAGTGGATATGCGCGAAAGAGAAAATGAACAGTCGCTACTTAACAACAGGCGTTTGAGACAGTAAACCCAAGTGGTTTTAGTAGGAACGAGACAGCCTGTTCAAGGACTTTCCTCCCCTGCTTTGACAATGTGGGAACAGGCGGAATTTGAGAAGCACTGGAGGAATGAGTTTCCCGACGGCGAAGCGCCCGTGATGAACCTCAGCTCGGTGGAGGACATAGGGGCAGAGCTGGAGAAATGCAAAGCGAATCTGAAGGTGTTACAGCAGGCTCTCTCGGAGGAGAAGTTCAAGGTGATCTACCTGCAGACCACCATCGCGCAGAAGAAAACTTGTGACTTTGAGAGACGGTGCAACAAGGGCAAGGCAGATTCAAAGAAGGACAGTCCTTGCGACTCAGACAGCAAAGGCGGGGACGAGCCTTTCGTCCGGGACATAACGTTACTCCGGGGCAGCAAGACAGGTAAACCCATCCTCGTCCCTCCTCGGAAAAAGCCCGATATTCCGCGAGAACACTCGGCGGCGCGCAACAGCTCTCGGTGCGTTGCCGAGCAACGGATAAACGAGCAGGACAGTGACCACGAGTTCGAGAACGTGGAGCTCAACGAAAACTTTCTGCGAAAAAACATTCTCAACCCAAAGGGTAACGTCCGCGAGAGTCAGCGGCAGAATCCTGGCGTCCGCTTGAGTCGAGACCTGGACTCGGATGATGGTAGGCTGTCTCCTTCCCTCGCGCTCCGCGGCTCTCACGGGTCTGGACGCAGCACACCTGACGGATACCTGAGCTCCGACCATGACGACTCCTCCTCTGCAGGTAGGACAGACTTAACAACTCAAAACTCCTACCATACCAGTTTCTTATCACCTTTCCCTTCCCAGTTCCCTTCAAAAGGAACGTCGGCTGCCACTGCTTATCACTTATCAAATAGGCAATTATGCGTATGTCGTCACATGTCAGTCTATTGAAACATTTTAGGAATGTGTGTCACAGGACGTTGCTTACTCAAAAACGAAAATGTACTGAAAATATACTCACTCTCCATCCAAGATGTAGACGAGTTTGTTTCTTCATTGAAACGGATTTGGAGAAATTTATCATTACATCACTTGCTCGCCAATGGAGCCACTTGACTCCAGTCAATCAATTAACCTCTGAGCAAAAAGCTGCATGTTTGTAATGCATCAAGACATTTTTAACTTCAAACCATACCAGTCACTGCAGAGTAACCTATTCATTGGTGAGCAAGTGATGTAATGCTAAACTTCTTTAAATCTACATCTTGAATGGCACGAGGGTGAGTAAATTTTCAGAAAAACTACATTTTTGAGTGAATAGTCATTGCTTGATCTTTTAAAAGTTTTAAGTTACTTGCATTTTAATATTTGAATAGTATTAGAGATTGATTGTTTACAATGGCCTCTGAAAATTTGTAAAGCAAAATCTATCTGTGTTTTCTTTTGCTTGTGGTGGAGGTCTTTTACTAGTGAGGAAATTGGGAGTATATTTGTTGCTCCATTCCACTCATTTATGATCCAGTCCAGCTTTCAGTCAGTGTGCAGCTTGTTGACAAAGTATGATGCTTTGGTTTATTTAGAAGCTCTTTTGGTTGGTGGTTGGTTACTCAACATTTATTTGACATTTAACAGTTTTATAAAACTAAAATATCACACACTATCATGCTGTCATACTGAATATCAACATGGCTACAGTCACATCACAGCCGTAGTGATATTCACAACAACACTACTTACGCTTTTGTAATATTGTTTAATAAAATTGTACAAAAATACATGTACAGTTCAAAATTAAACCAAAAAAGTATTTGGATACTTCCTGGTTGTCAGACAGATATTTTTCATATTATAAAATATACATGTGGTAGCTCTAGGACACCTGTGTAGACTTGAGGAGAACTGACTTCATCCACTAAAACTCATGTTGGCTTTAATGCTTGATTGTCATTTGTTGTCCATATACTGTCAACTGCAGTGCGCAAGTTTTTCTCTTCTGACAGTTTTATCAGTTAAATGCAGAATGTATCAAAGCATCAGAAGAACTCGTGTAATTATCTCACAATATGATCAGCCGAGTGTCCATAATTTGGACACCTCACAACACCTCTGTGACATAGATATGAGTTTTATCCGATTTGACACTCCGCAATGACACTAGAACAGGAAAGAGGAAGAGGCACCAAATCTGATGGAACCGCACGTGTTGCTCTATGAGACATACTCAGTGCATAAAAGTTTATGCATAACTTTTATGCTGATCAAAGGCCAGATCCCAACCCCAAACTTTATATTTACTTTAAAATTGTGCTTAGGCAACATTATGTACATCATGCTAGACTGTATATTTGTTAGTTTATGGAAGTATATTTGAGCAGTGGTGTGACTCAGGAAAAATATTACAATAAATTTGATGTTGTGCTGGGTGACATTGTGCAAACATTAACAAAAACATCCTTAAATAAAATTAAATCTGTAAAATTCTTGCCAAAATGCAGTCTGCTTGAGTGCACGGCCTTTGTCAACAACAAAAATCTTTGTATTTATTTAGCCATTGCATTTGGCATATTTTTCCCCTTTCCCACCCCTTTTCTGCATCATACACCACTGCATTTGAGTGTTCATTCTTAAGTGGATTTATAAGAAGTATCCAGGCAAACAATTTAGTTTCCTAGTATTGTTGAGATGTTCCATTGTGGTACAATGAAAACATAACAGCTCCATGTCTATTTAGTGTCACTTCACTCATCTGGACTGTCAGTGAAGTTAGCGTGCACATTACTTGCTCTATTAGACTTTGTCTGTGACTGATCCGGTTCATTTAATATGGGATAATCAGGGATTGGGCTTGATTGTGCTGCAGTGGGTTGGAAGGCAAAGAACATCTGGGCCTCTGGAGGGGATGTGTGGCAGTGTGGGTGTGAAAGCGAGAGAGAGTGATGAAAATAAACGCTTAGGAAGTATTAGAGAACCACTGATCATATCCATATCATGTTCATCTCCATCAAGGGCGCAAGTTTGGTTTTAAAATGAGATGGGACTTTTTAAAATGCAGTGATGATGATGGATGATGTTCGTACACATTATGAATGGCCTTTTATAGCTGGTTGTTTGTTCTGGTTTAGAAACAGTATTTATATATTTAGCCTATATTTCAGGTCAGTTTGTACACAAAATGTCATATTTTTTTGTGTATACTAGGCATGGGCCGATTACCGAAATTTCACGGTTTCAAAACCGCTAATATTTTCCTTTATACCGTTCCTGCGGTATGCCCTGTTTTTCATGTCTCCTCAAAGACTGAAAGTGTAGGAATCCCTCAGGTTGAGTGCAGTGTAGAGAGTAACATGACGCTCCTCCTCCTGTTGGTGCGAGCGAGCGGTCAGTCACGTGTGTGTAGGATGGACGAACTTAAGGAGCTTCCCCTGAAACTTACGCAATCAGCAACCGACCGTTTTTTGTCTTATTGCAAGCAACTCGTCTTTGTTCTGGACTTGCACAAACTACGTTGCAATGCAATCGTTTTCCAAAATGTAATTTATGTGAAAATATGAAGTCTGTAAACGCCCGTTAACACAGGCCAGAGATGCTGAAGATGGATGCACAGAGAAAAATACTGTAGCAGGCAGATCACTCAGTGTTCATGATGAACGAACTATTGGAAGAAAATCCTCAATATTGATTTGGGGGTTTATATGAATGTGTTTCTGAGGGGAACTGACTGTCTTCAGAACAGTTTACGTGGTATTTTCTTTTCATCACATCTCTGTATAGTTCATATTAAAGCAGTGTTTCAGCGCAGTGCTGCTTTGTTTACAGCGGTAACCAAGGAAACGCCCTATGTGGTGTTCCAGAAGTGCCTCCTGCTGTCAGAGAGTGAATCTGCATCTCATTCAGAGCTTCTGTTTGCTTCGTTCAGGCATGTAGTATAATTTCACAAAGCTAGTCAGAACA
>NW_015552570.1:36379-41144 GCF_001515605.1 Sinocyclocheilus anshuiensis
TTCCTAATATTCTGTATGTTGCTCAAAAACAAAATATATTGTGTTGTTCAGCAGAAAAAATTTTTTTTTTGTTCTTTTTTTTTAAATAAAAATGTAAAAATAACACATTTTAGAGCGGTAACGACAATACCGTGAATCCGTTATTAAGGTTATCATACTGTCAAAATCTTATACCGGCCCATGCCTAGTGTGTATACATGCCTAAATATGTATAATATGTTAAAGTTTTTAAACATATTTTTCAAGATAAAAACATTTTTTTTTACAAAGATCATCATTTTATAAATATCATTACATTTTTCGAGGACTCGCAACACATGACATTTAACAACCTGAACTTACCTTGCCTTAAAAGTCAAATTATCTAATATTTCAAGAAACATATTGATTCTTGATGCACAGGATTAGTTGATGTGTCGGTTGGACCACATGACTTTATTGGTCGCACCACATGACAGTTTTAATGAGCAGGGAAGCAGTAGTCTTTTTTTTTTTTTTTTTTAAATGAGAAGAGAACAATAGGGAGAACAATATAATGATCATTTGACCATGTTGCGTATTGTTACTTTTCTAGTTCTCTTTACTCAGCAGTGGTACATTTTATATAGCGAATCTTAAAATACCATTTATATCCATTGTTGACCATGTGAAAATCAAGGCTTCAGCCACTAAAATTTAGTGAAGCTGATTTACCTTTGAAACTGATGTCTCTACTCAACACTTTGAAACAGTTTGAGTTTATAATTGGCCTCAGCCTGACTGCCGCAGTTGGTTAAGCGCATCTTCTAACCTAATTATCAGTGAATTTTATAAAGCCTTGAAGGCTTTGAAAAGGCTCTGTGTAGTTTCAGTTTTAAATGAGATCAGGTTAATTCTGTGTAGTTTTTATGTTTCAAGTATGCACCAGTTTTTATTTCCTTTTTTCAGTTATAAAGTAGACACTTAGATCACAGTCTAGTTGAAATAAGCTCCAACAACCAAGTCAAACTTTTGTTTGTACTGCTGCCTGGGTAGGATGCAGCTGGATCACACATGAAAATGACCAAAAATATGTGGTTAGGATGTTCATAGCATCTTCACAGTCTGTTAGATTTCCTCTGTGATGTTTCAGTTTCAAGATCTCACTAGATCCTCATCTGCAGGAAGACAGCTGCCTGTTACAAACTATAATATATATATATATATTATAGGCATGAAGCTCAGCACATCACTCTTATGGTGTACATTTGCATAGGCTCATTATAGGGTAGTAGCAATACAGACCTGACTTTGATTCCAGGTTTAAGTTCCTTTTCCGATCATCATCAAATTCTAATTTATAGTTCTAGGTCAAAAATGACCAGCCTTTTTAAAAAGTGCTTGTAAATCTCTATTATGCTTTTGTTACGACCTATAGGGGTCATCCGTAACAGAAAGAGAGAACTGAGTCTCGACACCAGTAAATAAAAAAAAAATAGAAACAAACAAAAATCCTTTATTTTCTTTGAACAGGATTATTGTCAGGGGCAGACAAGGCCAAAACTATAAACAAAACAAACTTCTTTTAAAAATGAAATGACCTTCAAGCGAGAAAATAAAGCATCCGGGCTCACCGCCACTTTAGGAAGCCAGTGAAGTTTGGGGCAGATCGGACATTGTATGGCTGAGCTACAACACCTTCTATTCCCATGGCAAAACATCAAATTTTGTCAGGCCGCCACAGACACGCCCTTTAACAAAAACTCAAGATCTTCGCAATTTAACATCGCAAAGGCCTTTAGATTAGACTGACCAAATATAATGTTGATGTCATTAAATCTCTAGGAGGAGGAGTTACAGAGTAAAACGTCACTTCCTGTTGCCAGCAGGTGGCGCTATGACTATAACTGAATATGGGCATGGGCATGTGTTCAGGACTGGACTCTTATCAAACATGTGAAGTTTGGTGCAGATCGGACATTGTATGCCTGAATTATAACAACTTCTTTTTTCATGGCGAAACATCAAAGTTTGTCAGGCCGTCACAGACACGCCCTTCAACGAAAACTCAAGATCTTCGCAATTTAACGTCACAAAGGGCTTTAGATTACAATGACCAAATTCGGTGTTGATCTATGTAAATCTCTAGGAGGAGTTCATTTAAATACAACACCTGAAAATGGCAAAACAGCACAAAACTTGCCGAGAAAATTCAAAATAACAGACTTCCTGTTGGGTTTCGGACTTCATATCGGGGGGACTTTTTTGTATGTATTGGTGTTACATGTGTCTACCCTACCGTTCAAAAGTTTGGGATGAGTAAGATTTATAATATTTGTTACCGAAGTTTCTTGTGCTCATCAAGGCTGTATTTATTTGATCACAAATACAGAAAAAACCCTGGTATTTTGTGAAATATTATTGCAATTTAAAATAACATTTTCTATTTTAATATACTTTAAAATATAATTTATTCCTGTGATACAAAGCTGAGTTTTCAGCATCATTACTAGGGTTGAGTACCGAATTTCGGTACCCGAGAACTAGGGATGTAACGATTAACCGCGAGCCGGTTGAAAATCGATTTAAATATGTGACGATTCAAATCGGTTGAGATGCTAAACAAATCGCGATTCAATTAGGGGTAGGAGTTTATATGAATATGTCTGAGGGGAACTTACTGTCTTTAGATGGTATTTTTTATTTTCCTCTTGCCTCGTATAATGCATATTAAAGTTCATAAGTGCAGCGCTGCTTTGTTTACAGTGGAAACCAAGGAAACGCTATAAGCGCCACCTGCTGGCAGAGAGTGAATCTGCATCTTATTCAGCTCGTCCGCTCTTTCTTTTAAAATTTCAATTTAGTTATGTTATTTACATTTAGGGATGGGCATTTTGGGAAATTTCTAATTTCGATCATCGATAGGTTTCAAAAACGATTAATCGAGTAATCGGGGGCGAGGCTTGTGCGGGGGGCGGGGCATGGCCGTAATGGATATAATGAAAAAATCTGAAGATTGTTATGAAAATGAATGTTAAAAATAAAAATATGACATGAAAACCTGTCTATGAAAACATGAACACATGATTAGGACATGTTAGATTATGATTATGATGAAGCAATGTTATTAATAAAGAAGCATCTAAAAAGGAATAGCTGCCTGAGGTGAAGAGTGACTTTATGCCAATAAACTGAAGCTCATTCTATGACACATCCTATGATAAATCAGATAACTTAGATACATAGCAGACGTAACATTGCAACTTGTATCTGCACAATAGGATGCTAAGTTATGCGCTAAACAGAGAAAGAGAGAGAGAGAGCGAGCTCCCACCGTGATGCGTTTTCATGACAGCGCGCTGAAAGATGGGCAAGGACAGAATTTACTATAGATTTCTATAAAGTTCTCATTATAAATGTATGGCAGATTTGTGCTATATTTTCATCTACGTTATTAAGTGTAATAGTTGTAATTAAGTTTTATTTTTAAGTTATTAAGTTTTAAGTTATAAGTTTTAAGTTAAATTTATTAAGTTTTATTTTCCATAAATCCATAAATCGCCTGCGCGTTTTCGAAGCCATATGAATTGAATTACGCCCACAAATATGACGAAAAAAGCACGGCTGCGTTATTATAACATCAGTAATAATAATAATAAAAAAAACAAACATCTAAAAGCAATATAATAATTATCGGGCATTGCATTTGAGCATGAAACTAATCACTGATATGCAGCGCTTTCAGCATGTAATAAATGTTCATGTTAATTAATCAGACGTAGGCTAGCTATTACAACTTTCATCTGAAAAAAATTTGCCAATGCAGATGTGAGCTTGACCGAAAGTGTAACTCGGATTGCGCTTTAAAAACACGAAAGTACAATAAATTCACATTCTTAGACTACATTAGTGTCACTATTGTCTTTGACAGTCTGTCCTTCAGTGAAGAAGCAGTCTTTTCATATAGAGCATCTATTCTTGCCGTGACTGTTTTGCGTGACGGAATGTCATACTCGGGCTCAACGTAATGCATGAAATCTTTAAATCCTTCTCCGTCGACGAAACTAATGGGCAGCAAATCTTTCACCACCATTTCAGCGATTAGCTGTGTCATCTTCTCGGTTCTGCCTGCGTTGCATTTTGGTCTTACGGCAAATGATGCAATGCTCGTCTGAGTTGCCGCTCTGTTATCGCCAGACATTTTATGTACAAATGTTAGATGATAGCGCATTGTACTTGTTGTAGATTTGTGTGACAGCTTGGCGCTGCACAGCTTGCACTGAACTGTATTTTCATCGGTCTTCTCAAAGTGAAGCCAGACATCACTACGTGACTTTGAGGCCATGATTCTCTCTCTTCTCACGTCTTTTGATGCATCCTGTGGCAAGCTAACCAATCAGAGCTCAGGGCGCTGCCCAAAGTGCTGCTATAACCAATCAGGAAAAAAAATAAAATAAAATTCGATCATCGTTTACATGATCGATCATCGCTGTCACGGTCGAGTACTCGATCACTGTTGCACATCCCTATTTACATTTACATTATATTGAAATTTTGTTATTTAGCAAAAGCTTTTATCCAAAGCGACTAATAAATGAGGACAATAGAAGCAATCAGAACCAACAAAAGAGCAATAATATACAAGTGCTATTCTGAGAACACATCTGGGCGCATACGCTACAGAGAGAGGAAGAGAGACCCTGTGACGTGAGGTCACCCCTGCAACAACTCTTTCAAACAACACACAGGGCAAGCCGAAATGTTCTGAAGTGTGGTTACATTTCTAGGGCCATATGGTTTCTGCGAA
>NW_015552570.1:41251-53568 GCF_001515605.1 Sinocyclocheilus anshuiensis
GCGATATGAACTAGTGTCTGTGAATATTAAAATGCAAAAAGACAGTTTAAATATGAATCCTGCATGTTCCGCTTGCCTCTGTATGTATGAATGGCAGAAACTCGGTTTTGTTTACTACACAAATACTGAAGTACGCGTGACGCTCGCGGTGATTTTCGGCCTCTGCGTCTCACTATATGACGTCATGAACACAAAAACTTAATCTCCAGAGCTGCTGTGAGAGTCATTTCGCGAGAATGTTACCGTTTCATTTGAGAAAACTAGCATCATCATACTGTATACACACAGAAACTTCATGGCAACCTGTCAAAATAAAAGTACGGTTTAACATGTAAAAGAAATATATTACTCTTGTATTACTTTTGTACAGTATAATGTAGGCATGGGTCAGTATGAGATTTTGACGGTATGATAACCTTAAGCAAAAAATATCACGGTTTCGCGGTATTGTCGTTACAGCTCTAAAATGTGTTATTTTTAAATGACTGGGTAAAAAAAAACACTTTTTTTCCGCTGAGCACAATATATTTTGTTTTTGAGCAACATACAGAATATTAGGAACAGTAGAATTTTTTTCTTTGTCATGGTCGTGTTTCTCTCTACACTAGAGACCTGCGTCCCACTCCCGCAATATTCTCTCCCATGCCCGCCCACTCCCGCAGAAATATATCTTATCTGGTCCCGCTCCCGCCCTTCACTAAAAGCTGACATCTCCGTTAATCGTGATCTCATAAAGCTCTGTTATAACACAGTAAATATATGCACAATGAATCTTTCACAGTGTCTACACTTCGTGTGTTAAAATGAGAGGATTCGTGAGCACGCAATTTCAGCACTGCGGTAAGTAGATTCTAACTTAATCACCTTAATCACCTGATTGGTCATTGCGTTTCAGAAATCAACAGCAGAGTCTGTGATTGGCTACATTGCAACCCTTTAAACACGGTTTATAAATAGAAACTCTGCCTAGCTTGTGCATGTCAATCATTTAATGTTAATATTAGTTGTTCTTTTTACTTTTGCTCTGATTGGCCATTGCGTTTCAGAAATCAACAGCTGAGTCTGTGATTAGCTACATTGCAACCCTTTAAACACGTGTTATAAATAGAAACCATTTTAATGTTAATATTAGTTGTTCTTTTTGCTTTTGTGCAACAGATAAATAACAATTTATATGTTGTTTATAAATCCATTATGAACAGTGTACAAAACAATAGTCAGGACAATATGATCACTACAGCAAAATTATAGTAGTATTAATACTAAATTCCTCTGATTTCATTTTCAATGCAATCAAAAACTGAGACGCAAGACGGCAAGCTGCATTTGAATGAAACGAGAGAGAGCGCGTCCGAGCCTCTGCGGTGATACAAGAGACATGGATGTGTGCTGTGTTATAATGCGTTGCTATTGACAACTGTCATTATAAGGAAGGAAATGCAGCAGAACAGAATCAAGTATTCCAGTAGTATAGTCACCTGACCCATCAACTTATTTTGTTCATTTAAAATGTGTGTTTGTGTATATATGTATATATATGTATATATATATATATATGTATATATATATATATATACGTATGACGAAAAATATGTTCTTACATTAAAATAGACAAATTTAATTAGCCTATTCTATTGATGTTTGTATGTGAACTCGAAATCAACCCCAACTTTGAAGTGATTTATTATTATTATTATTATTATTATTAGGGCTTCATGTTAATGTTAATTTAATGTTTATGCTAAAAAAAGTGCATACAGCTGCTAATTGTGTTTGTTGTTTGTTGATTTTCAAATATAAAACGTATTGAAATGTTTTCAGTGTGTGTATTAGTTCTTTTTGAACATTTTAATCTCATTTTAACAAAACCGTGATAATATTGATAACGTGATAACTTTGGTCACTATAATCGTGATATGAAATTTTCATACCGTTACATCCCTACCTGCGGTACTCCCGCGGGAGTGCAGGTCTCTACTCTACACTGCACTCAACCTGAGGGATTCCTACACTTTCAGTCTTTGAGGAGACATGAAAAACAGCACATACCGCAGGAACGGTATAACGGAAAATATTAGAGGTTTTGAAACCGTGAAATTTTCAAATCGCGGTTTACCTTGAAACCGGTAATCGGCCCATGCCTAGTATAATGTACATCTTTAAATATATCATTTTCTATCAAATTTAAATAAAACAAATGATAAAAATAAATGTTACAACCAGATTAATCACTTAATTGTAGAAAAAAAAATACAATTATTAGCCTATTAAAAAATCTTTTAAAGGAATATTCACACAATTTTTCTTCCATGTATTAATTTCAACAGTAAACCTCAGTTTGTTTGCCAAAAAATAAAAGGGTTTAATTTTCATTTGATTTAAAATAAATGTTTAATGCCTTCATTTGATTTTCAGAAAAATGAAAACAAGAATTTCTGGGGAAAAAAAGGAAAGAAAGAAAAAGTTTGTTGGGCCCTATTGTTCAAAATGTTAAAATTGAGACTTTTGGAATATTTTTTTTTCACTGACATAAATGTTTTTTGTAATTACACAGAGAGTAAAGTACTGAAAAAAGGTACCGTTGGGTACCGGCACCGAAATTCAGGTACTGATTAAAATGTGAACGGTACCCAACCCTAATCATTACTCCAGTCTTCAGTGTCACATGATCCTTCAGAAATCATTATAATTAGGGGTGCGCCGGTCCGATATTCAGTATCGGTATCGCTCCGATACTGCCACTTTCTGCTGGATCGGGGTATCGGTCAGACGAGACCGATCCAAATCCGATATTGTGCGTATACTATTCTGTGTTATTGTTAAGCCCCACGAAAGGCACAAAAACATTATAAAGCACAATAAAGTTTCCGTGCACTATGTTTCAAGTGTTCTGAGACCGTTCCATAGTTTAATGTGAGGTACAGATGAATGTTTAAGTCAATTCAAGTTCACTTTAAACTCTTCTCTCCGCTGCGGCTGTCAGTCGTCCTCCATTCAGCATTCAAACTGTGTGTCGCGTTTGGTTACGACAGTCAAGACTATAAAACTCTCTCTAGGATGATGCAATGTCCCTATTATTATACTTGATCTGTAGATAAACATCAGTGGTTTTGCATAAAAGGACTTTATCTTGCTGGAGTTTAGTGCTAATTCTAAATCATGTAACTTTCTACCGGGTGTCTGTTAGAAATCACTACACTGGAGTAGAGAGCACTGAATTGTTCTTCACGCGCACAGTAACTGAAATATAAAACTGTTAAAAGAAAAGGCGTAATAAACTATTACACATATATAATACACTATGCATCAATGTCTCTTCCCTTATGCTTTGAACTTTTCTATGCGGAGCGCTGCGCGCTGTGACTCCGTGTTGCTTCAAGCGCGTCATTCTGCACACGGGATGCGCATAAGCGCATTGTGCCGCTCTTTATTGGAGCCTTTTATGTTATAATATTTTTGCACAATGAAAGATTGTTAATAGCCTTTCTTGTTCTGTCTTATCTATCATATGTTGCTGCCTCATTACTGTACTATAAATGTAAAAGAAATGTATTTAATTTATTGCATATATTTATATATAATTATATTTACTTTTTTTCATGAATGTATATTACAATACAAAGAGCAATGCGTAACATTTTACCAGATTACATCTATTTACTTTAATTTTTTCCCTCACTAAATAATGTTTTTCTCTAAATGTTTAGATTTTATTAAATTATTGTGAACTCATAATTTTTGTAGAGTAACTTTTGCTGCTGAATTATCCACTAACCTAGTTTATAACAGTATTTTTGTCATAGATTATGGTTATATATTTTCCATTTGTTATTTTACTGTATAATGAAGTTGTCTACATTTAGTAGATTGTGTTTAACACACAAAACAGTGATGATCAGGTCAACACAAAGATGTATAGAAATTCTACATTGACTGAAAAAAAAAACACTGTGCTGGTATCGATCGGTATTGTCCGATAGTCAGAACTTTTGTTATCGGATCGGGATCGGTTCTGAAAAAATGGTATCGTGCTATTCTAATATGCTGATTTATTATCAATGTTGGAAACAGTTGTGCTGCTTCATGGTTTTTGTAATACTTGTAATACCTGTGATACTTTTTTCAGGATTCTTTTATGAATATAAAATAAAAAAAACAGCGTTTATTCAAAATGGAAATCTTGTGTTACAATATACACTACCGTTCAAAAGTTTGGAGTCAGTAAATTTTTTTCTTTCTTTTTTTGAAAGTAATGATTACTTTTATTCAGCAAGGATGTGTTAAATGGCTAAAAAGTGATAGTAAAGACTCATATTGTTAGTAGAGATGCACCAATTGCAATTTTCTTGGCCAATTCCGATTTCCAATTTCCGATTTTTTTGTAAGTGTGACCTGCCGATACCGATTTTCTTTCTAAAAACTATAATTGACTGCATATACAAACAAAAATCTATACTTTTTTAATGCAAAAAAATTAAAAAAAATTATTAAACATTACAATTCCCCCTAATCTGGACAGTTACAGATGTTTTCTCACTTAAACAACTCTCAAAATAAAGTGCTCTATGACTAGAAAAGAGGTATATATAGCAATTAACTAAAAAGGAGTTGCTGTATATAACAAAACAGATGCTATTTCCCACTGCGTTTCTTAAATTGCTATTAAATTGGCAATTTTTTCACTAATCTTATTAAATGTGTCATCTTTCACATCTAATTCTTACATTGTTTCAATTAATTCAGTTAGAATAATAAGAAACTGTAGAGGTGTTACCATTGAAATGAAATCAGTATCAACAAACTCCATCTTTCCACTGCAGGAAACACAGAAGCTGCATCTGAAGTGGCATTAGATGTATTTGCACAGACTGTCTGATGAAGCTGAGGTGCCATAAATGCATTTACACTGCAAAATTTCGAATACATAAAGAATTTAATAAGATTAACGTTTTAAATATTTTTTAAACATACAAATAAGAAATGTTGGTAAAAATGCAATGATAGTTTTAAATATGAAACCAAACCAGCAGGAGGCGGCAAATGACTGTTTGAATGAGTGAGTCATTTTATATATATATATATATATATATATTATTATTTTTTTTTTACTACCGCAGTATTCATCTATAACTTTCTGTGTGTGTGCTCTGTTGCGCTCATTTGTTTTGATTTCTGCACGAGTCTCTCTCACAATTGGGACAGTCTTGGTCGTGCTGCCGTGACGCAATCAGCCTTCAAATATGCACTTCGAAGGACGCATAAATACATTATCAGTCAAAAAAATTATGCTGAAAATTCAGCTTGATCACAGAAATAAATTATATTTTAAAGTACAGTCATGGCCAAAAGTTTTGGCAGTGACATAAATTTTGTGTTTTGCAAAGTTTAACACTACTGCTTAAAGGGGTCATCGGATGCAAAATTAACTTTTGTTGTTGTTTGAACATACATGTGTGTTGGAAGTGTGTGTACACATCCACCCTATAATTATAAAAATCCACCCAGTGGTTTTATTTAAACATTTCTTTTAAAATTTAAAAATCCCCTTTCTCAAATCAGGCTGTTCTGAGATTCCTGTCAGAATGGCGTAGTTCTGCACAGGCCCCTCCCATGATAGTTGATTGACAAGGCCATCTTACCTTAGACACGCCCTAAGTGAGCTGAGAGCTGTCCGCCATTGTGACGACTCCGGTGCAGGGGAAGACAAGAATGTCTCCGATTAAGCGATTGAGGTGTTTTGTTGCTGGATGTAATACAGGCACTGAAGACGCAGAGGATTAATGTTACTTTCATTTTTGAAAGGAATGCGCCAATCCCCGATCTGCCTAAATGCGTTTAAGTTTGCGCGAATCATTCGTGATCCATCTTCTCATCTACAGAAGAAGCGAGTATAAGGGTTTTTATCATTCTTTGCAATCGCCTTTCCTTATATGTGCTAGTTAGCAAGTTTCGTGGCTGAAGTTTACAGTCTGCTCATCACCCCACGGAAGAGAGGGGCGGGGTCAGCAGAGCTCATTAGCATTTAAAGCAACATGGACTAGAACAGAGTGCTGAAAACAGAGCTGATTTTGACAGGGTAAAAGGTGTTTTTTACACTACCATTGAGAAATTTTAACCAAAGTATGTTATAGACTTTTCATTAAGACCCTAAAGAATCATATCAACTTGTGGAAAATGGGCATCCGATGACCCCTTTAAGCTGCTTAAGCTGTTGTGGTGTTCATTCACATTGTTTCTAGATTATTGAGTAGAGTGATCAGATGCATTTTAAATAATTGAATAAATGAACTTTTCACAAAAATCTAATTTCACTATTGTTTGGATCCTGACACAAAATGACCAGCTAACATTAATTGACTAATCATATCAGCAGCACATGTGAAAGTGTGAATGAGTACTTGCTTAATATCGGCGCCGATAATCGGTCGACCCCTATTCAGGATGTCCCAGAGTGTCCAGCAAGCGCCAGGACCGTCTCCTCCTGAGGAGTCAGCTACGGAATCGTGTCACCAGCAGTGCAGAGCTTGCTCGATTGTTCAGAGAAGAAAAGGTGAACTCTACCATGAGTCCTGTGTTGTGCCAACAGTGAAGCATCCTGAGACCATCCATGTGTGGGGTTGCTTTTCAACCAAGGGAGTGGGCTCTCTCATAATTCTGCCCAAAAACACTGCCATGAATAAAGAATGGTATCAAAACGTCCTGCAAGAGCGACTTCTTCCAGTGATCCATGAGCAATTTGGTGATGATCCGTGCATTTTCCAGCATGATGGAGCACCATGTCACAAAGCAAGAGTGATAAAGAATTGACTCGAAGATGATTACATTGAAATCTTGGATCATTGGCCAGACGACTCCCCGGATCTCAATCCCATAGAGAACCTGTAGTCAGTCCTCAAAATGTGAGTGGACAAGCAGAAGCACACAAATTGTGATCAACAACGAGAACTAATAAGGCAAGAATGGATCGCCATCCGTCAGGATTTGGCCCAGAAGCTAATATCCAGCATGCCAGAGCGAATTGCAGAGGTTATGAAGACAAACTTTGCAAAACAAAACTTATGTCACTGCCAAAACTTTTGGCCATGACTGTATATTAAAACAGAAAACCAATATTAGAAATTGAAATAATATCTCACAATATTACATTTTTTTTCTGTATTTTTGATCAAATAAATACAGCCTTGATGAGCACAAGAGACTCCATTAAAAAACATTAAAAATCTAACTGATCCCAAACTTTTGAACGGCAGTATATGTGAAACATAGCTTGAGATAGGGCTGCTCGATTATGGCAAAAATCATAATCATGATTATTTTGGTCAATATTGTAATCACGATTATTTAACGCGATTATGAGGGTGCCATATGACCAAAACTTTATATGAGTGATTTATTTAAAGATAGTGATACATATCAAATATATATTTCCTGTAAATAAGGTTGCTATGACATCTACATTGTAGAGACCAGCGGAATTTCAAACAAACAAACAAAAAGTCCTCAAAATTATTGAAAATAATTAAACTGTCAGTAATAAAAAAGCAAAGGACAAATACAATAGAATAAAAAGATACAAATGAAACAAACTGTGCTTTAATGTTTTAATGCAAGTCTCGTGCAGTTTACAGCCTACTAATGAATAATCAAATGTAAAATAAAACAGCATAGTCTTCACTGTAAGAATTAAACTTTTTTGTTTATTATTAAAGCTACAAAAGTCCTTCACTCAAGAGCAGTGAGTGATTTTGAATTTGTCTTTTGTTGTTTGATTAATATTAAGCACACAGTCGCGCAGGAAAATAGCTCGCTGTCACTTTAAGAGCCGCACGGATCCAATTTACTGTTACACACGTATTTATATTCTCAACTCCTTACATTAATTTATTACATGACCGATGAAGGTATACATGAATAACCACTAAGCACCGCATTTTGACACATTTTTGCGTGTATTTGACCGTTTAGGCGTGCACCTTGAGCTAAAAGATGACTTTCCATGTCCGTGTTCAGTTCCGTCTGTGAGCGCATATATCTTCCCGAGGAGCAGCGCAAGTTCTCTTTCACGCTTTTAAAAACATGAATAAATATACTTCTATAAATCAAGCACGTCCCATTTTGCAAAAGTCACGTTACATGATTTTACTGATTTGCACGTGAAATTGGGCTTTTATGGAGGAACGAAAGCGCAGCGCTGGAAAAGGGGGCAGAATGGGGCGCAATAATCATTTTATCTCGATTATTGTATTTTCATAATCATTGGAGGCTAAAATCGAAATCGAAACTGTTTTTCGATTAATTGTACAGCCCTAGCTCGAGAGACACTTCGTTGAAATTTTAAAGGTAACGCTATTGAAGCATTTTGCCACACCCAGTTCTGAAACCCATATCAGATGTAAATTTTCACCACTTTTGGCATGTGTGCAAATTTTCATGAGTTTTCGAGCATGTTTAGGCCCTCAAAAATGTGATTCATCTTGGAGAAGAAGAAGTATCTGAGCAATTCCAATAGGGTCCTCGCACCACCGGTGGTCGGGCCCTAAAAATACAGCTTAACTTCCCTAACTCCCTTAACCGTAAACAAAGTGAAAAAGATATACAAATAAGGTGGCATCAAACCCCCTACATCCCTTAATTTGGCAAAAGTATATTTACAAGAATATTTACAAGCAAAGTCTCAAAATCGGAATCGTAGTCAAAACAGGCAATGGTCAGAAAACTTGGAGAATCAGAAGTTAGGATTACAATAACAAACACACTATACTAAAAATCTCCCTCTGGCACAAAACTCTTTCCCAACCAAACGATGATGAAACGAACAAAGGCGAAGAGAAACTCAGTCTATCAGGACGAAGCCTAAACACAGTGGCATGATGCTCAAAGTCAACAAGGCACGAAGGCAGAGGACGAGTGTTTGGGGTGGTCCTTATATCAGGTTAAGGTGCTTAGCCAACCAATCACAGTCTTCAACTGGTTAACGGAAGCAACACCCATCTGGAATACAAACGTGTCTATACACACACACACACACACACAGAGATCATATATGCAGCAAATCTCATGGTCATAATGCTATATTATCACCAAATCTTGGATTAATTTTCATTCATTCATTCAACAGGTTTGGTATTTCTTTTTGGAACTTATTGATCATAGGTCTCATTAATCTGAGCCTGTGCATCTTAGTTTTTGAGTGGGTGGATAATTTTGGCAAAATTCACTCAAAAACTGAGGTCAGTGTGGCCTTCTATCAATCCGTTCTAAAAAGGAATACAAAACCTCTGTCTATTATGTCTAAGTGAAAAGTCTGAATCCAATATTTGGTGATAATATAGCATAATAAGAAATCTGCAAGCAATTTTTCGTAGGTCTGTCATTTTTTAAAAAATCCTCTATTGGTCAAAATAACCAGAAAACAACATGAGGGTTAAGGAAGTTGTGTAACAGAAGAGTGTAAAACAATAAAAACCTGTTTTAGTCTGTGTTGTAAAAATCATAGTGAAATACATGATTTTTCCTTGATTTTCCCCGTCATGCTTTCCTTATGTGAAATGTTCTGCCTGTTGAGGCGTGTCTCTACAGAGCTGGTTAAAGAAGCAAATACCCTGCACTGCCTGCCAAGCCTGTGCATGAACTGTGTGTGTTTGTGTGAAAGAGAAAGACTTTAGGGGATATGACCGCAACTAGAGTCAGTGTCTCAGAGTATACACAAACAAAAGTCTCTATCAAAACTCTCTACAAACGTGTCTATACACACACACACACACACACACACACACACACACACAGAGATCATATATGCACCAAATCTCATGGTCATAATGCTATATTATCACCAAATCTTGGATTAATTTTCATTCATTCATTCAACAGGTTTGGTATTTCTTTTTGGAACTTATTGATCATAGGTCTCATTAATCTGAGCCTGTGCATCTTAGTTTTTGAGTGGGTGGATAATTTTGGCAAAATTCACTCAAAAACTGAGGTCAGTGTGGCCTTCTATCAATCCGTTCTAAAAAGGAATACAAAACCTCTGTCTATTATGTCTAAGTGAAAAGTCTGAATCCAATATTTGGTGATAATATAGCATAATAAGAAATCTGCAAGCAATTTTTCGTAGGTCTGTCATTTTTTAAAAAATCCTCTATTGGTCAAAATAACCAGAAAACAACATGAGGGTTAAGGAAGTTGTGTAACAGAAGAGTGTAAAACAATAAAAACCTGTTTTAGTCTGTGTTGTAAAAATCATAGTGAAATACATGATTTTTCCTTGATTTTCCCCGTCATGCTTTCCTTATGTGAAATGTTCTGCCTGTTGAGGCGTGTCTCTACAGAGCTGGTTAAAGAAGCAAATACCCTGCACTGCCTGCCAAGCCTGTGCATGAACTGTGTGTGTTTGTGTGAAAGAGAAAGACTTTAGGGGATATGACCGCAACTAGAGTCAGTGTCTCAGAGTATACACAAACAAAAGTCTCTATCAAAACTCTCTCTTCTAATAAAGATGTCTGACTCTGAGATCAAAAAAGATGTTTAAATTGAAAAAAACAAATTTAAGAGGTTTAACCCCACGCGTTCACCCTACCTGACCCTTTGACCTCTAAACATCTTTTAGATATGCTGTCAAATACTATGCAAATAACATAATTAAAAAAATCTAAATTATACAAAAATAATGAAGTTTTTGTATTTATATTTTAAGTTCTGATAACTATATTAAACTAAAGAATAAAAATGTATAAAAATACAGCTCTGTATAAAAGTAGAATAGTCTTGAATTAGCTGTTCACATGCTACTGTTCTAAGGGTTAAGAAATCATTAGGCTATTTCTTAAAGAATTGTCTGTAACCTCCACGTTTATTTGTTCACAGTTTATGTTTACACCGTTCACTGTTCATATATTGAAAAGTGGACCACAATATTAGAGATCCATAGGTTCATCAGGTTTTCTTTGTACTAATATCTGTTATCTTTGGGAGCATGTGTCTGTTTATAGAGAGATAAAAGGCATTGCGGTCTCCTCAAAAGCTTTGCAGATGTGTGTAGAGATTAATTTATTTTGATTTGCTCTAATGCGTCATAGTATCTGGGCAGAAAACAAGCTGTTGCATAATGTGCATGAAAGACATTTTTGTTCTCTTTCTCTCCCTCCAACTGTCCTGTATATTAAAAGCTTTTAAAGTCAGCTAGAACTGGATGTTGCAACCAACTTTGTGATTTATTTCCAAGTAAAACAGAATGTTGAAGAAGAAAAGAGAGACCGGTGCTTAATTTTCTTGATCTTGTTTATACCAAGAAAGATAACTGTTAATAATATGTTAGCCAAAGGATGAAAACATTATGTTTATTCTAAGCTTTCACTGCTGTTATGTTGTCTACCACTTTAAACTCTTAAGTTCTTTAAAGCAGGGTGGATTCTGATTGGCTGTAAGTGTTTTTATCATTTATCGTTTATCATCTGGTAAAAAAGGAAGAGATTCAAACCATGTTGTTGCTCTCTGTCATTATTGTTATAGTTTTGGTGTAGAATTCCTTCCTCAGTTATGATTTCATTTGGCATGAAATTAGATATAAAGCTTCTCTGAGAGTTCACGTAATTTGACATTTAAAAATACGTTTATGTGGAGTAGGGTTTTAGACCAATGAGATTTCACTGTGGGTGTGGCTACCCAATGCAAAACGACAGCAATAAAGCCATGTGACCAACAATATTTTCTTTTGCTTGCTGCGGTTAATGGCTATTTATCAGAAAAACTTAAAATCTCAAAACAAAGCTGCTTTTGTGTCTCACATAGTTAGGACACTGTAGTTGCATCACAAGTTGCATCTATAAATTTGCTGCAGCTAAAAATATGACATCTAAAATAATCTAGATGTCTAGTAGTAAACCATCCTGATCTTTGAACCTTTACTGAACCCTTAAACTGATAACCCAAACCTAGAAACTATTTTCTTGTAGATTTTAATGGTGACAGATAGTAGTGACTAACTTTCTACCTTTCTGGTGTTACCATGCTGATCATTCTGTAATAATGTATGTAAATAAGATATCAAGTATATCAGATCCTTTCCTAAGTCCATGGGTGAAGTGCGTGGACACTGGACAAGATTTATTTATTTTTTATTTTTTTCGCGATGGCGCCGACATTGATGGCTGCCTCCGTGGCGTGCTCCGCAGTTGTTTTTATGTTTTTGTTAGTTTGTCCTGTCTTTAGTTATATCCCTGCAATCAGTTTCACCAGAGACGAATTGCTGGACATTCGGAAGTACACACCACCTGATATTTCACCGGTTTTCGATTATTCTGATGTTTTGCTGGACA
>NW_015552570.1:53661-57572 GCF_001515605.1 Sinocyclocheilus anshuiensis
TAACTGTCTGGTTCAGCTCAGCTACCAAATCTGACCTCAGAAGACTACAGAGGGTAGTCCGGACTGCTGAGCGAATCATTGGTACAACCCTCCCTTCTCTCCAAGAACTGTACTCATCCAGAGTGAGCAAAAGGGCTGGCAGAATCACTATGGACCCCTCACATCCAGCACACTCCCTCTTTGAACTGTTGCCATCTGGTCGACGCTACAGAGCTCTGAGCACCAGAACGGCCAGACACAGGAACAGTTTCTTCCCTCAGGCAATCCATCTCATGAACACTTGACAATAACTGTGGAACACACACTATTTATTCACTCATACACTTATTTATCTAACACACATACTCAGTCTACATTTCAGTTTGCACATAATATACCTGTACATACAACTGTCTATTGTTATATACCTGTACATACAATTGTCGATTTCTATATTTTTATTCCTTATTTACTTGTTCTATTTAAAAAAAAAAAGTTTTATCTGTGTTTTTTTGTTCCGTCACTGTCACTTAAAAAATGTTTTTAAAAACTTCCAAAATCACCTTAGATAAACGGCAAAAGTCAACAGGCTTTTCAAAATCCAAAATATTGCCAAACAAGCACTTTTGCATTTCGTTTCGAAACTAAATCATCCGCGATAGTCTTGTCTCTCTCACCCCACTCTTCTTGTCAGTCAGCTCGACTCACTCTCCTCACTGGAGAAACGAAATCTGATCTGTGATGCAACTGTCGTTCAACTGCATTGAGCAGCCGCGTTCAGTTTTTAATTGTAGTGTTTGTTCTTTTACTGAACTAAATGATTTTTATTACTATAAAAAAATCAAAACGACGGTGGGGGTCGGTGACGCAGTGGGCAAGTGACGTAACCGGTGTTGCGGCTTAACACTGGTATCACCGTCAGCACCGTCTATCGCTGCAAGCCTACTACGTTATAAAGCAGCATTGGATATATTCAGGGGAGGGAATCCCTGAATCTGTTCTATTATATTTATTTATATTTTTATTCCTTATTTACTTGTTCTATTTTTTATTTATTTTTTTTTTATCTGTGTTTTTTTGTTCCGTCACTGTCATTCTGTTACACTGTGGAAGCTTCTGTCATGAAAACAAATTCCTCGTATGTGTAAACATACCTGGCAATAAAGCTCATTCTGATTCTGATTCTGATTCTGAAGATGTGAACTGTTGTGTGTGTGTGTGGGGAGACCACTTGGTGTATGTCAACTGGTTGGATGGTCTGCAGTGTTTCTGCACATGCATCAGCAACACTTTGCAGCTCTGCAACTGCGAACAAAGGAAACCATATCAAGTTCAAGATGCATCTCATTTCCTGCTGTGTCATGCCATAGATTTACCCCATAATTCATTCAGCACCATCGACACCTCAATGCATTTACCATGGTGTTAACAGCTTTGCAGTGTTATCCTCAGAGGCTCATCCTCCTTAACCGCGACAACGTTATCTGTTGTTCAAGGCCAACACACACCGCTGGTTCATAGTCATTTGATACCTCTCTGATTGTGATAAGCATTCGGGAAACCCATTCTGCTGAAATCGGATGCTGATTTATTGATTTAGTGTTCTAGTATGAATCCTGTTCTATTCATTTGCATAATAAAGGATGTTTTATTTGCCCTTCCTGTGGTTTTAGTGCTGTTTTACTCTAGTACAGTTAATATAGTAGCTTATATTACAGTTACTGCTGCTGTAAAACTATATTAAATCAAAATGTGCTGTCATTCAAACAGTCAAATAATCTTTCCGAAACCTAGTGAGCATTTAAAGACATTATAGATACACTCCTAACAAGAAGGCTATTTCAAACAGTAGTCGTAGCCTTTTTTTGGCTATGTTATAGGGTTGTGACGGTGAGGACATTTTCCCACCGGTTAATCGACGAGTGACAACACCGGTAATACCGGTATCACCACGGGGGCGGGGGCGTTCCCTCTTTTCCTCGCTTTCCTTCGCTTTTAAATGCGCCGTGCACATTTTACTTTCACTTTCGAATTAGCGGCAGTTAGGCATCAGTTGCTTGAATGCAACAACAAAATACAATGTCAAACTCACTTTAGCTTATGTATAAAACATAGAACTTTCAGCACCGTCTATCGCGGCAAGCCTACTACGTTATAAAGCAGCATTGGATATATTCAGGGGAGGCAATCCCTGAATCTGTTCTATTATTTTATTAGATGCCGTGAAGTCTATAAAAATAGTTAAACCTAATCAAAAATGAAAAAAATGTGCCCGGGCTGGAGCCGCGGGTTGGTCTCGATCACACGACACCGTTATACACAGCGCTGGGAGATACAGTGACGAAAGCAGTCGAATTCACCGCAGAATCAGTAACATCTCTGTGAAATCTTGTGAGATGCATTCAAATTCGGCGCAGAATTCTGTTAAAGCTACAGATATCAGAACAAACGCCACTGATGTGGAAACCAGGAAAAACATTGTTCAATAAAGACAAATCACCACCATTCACCATGGATTTAAAACTACAGGAACAACTTGTGGCAGAAATGGTCTAATGTTTTCGAGTGTTTTTAAATGCTTCACACAACTTTTCCCAGCACTTCAAAGCTTTAAGTATTACCGAATTTGAAAGTTATTTTTAATGTGATGACATTATTTGTTCATCCTTCATAGGATGTTTCATAATGTAAGAAAGCAAACACTTATTTAAAAATAAAAAATACATTAAATTACCACTAGTAGATGGTGGCAGAGAAGTACTTATAGGCTTATTAGCCATTTCCACTGCCTAATATAAATTTTATGTATGTATTAAATTATATTTAGACATTATGAATGACAGTCATAAAAGTTAATTTTATCTGCATCTCAACTACCCAGACAGCACAAGTACATCTGTAAGACGTCTGCTAAAGATCTGGGAAACATCTGCTGTGTGATCTGATAAACGTCTCAGAAGCAGTTTTACATGCATTCTAATAAATGTCTATTTGACATCTTACAGGAAATGTCTGAGAGACATTGCATATGAGCAAACACTCTAAAAAATACATCTTGCATGTAAATGGACATAATAGACAAATAGACATCTCTGAGATTGTACATGTGTGATTGGGGTGAGTGCTTTACTGTCAGGTGCTGGTGCCACCTTCTGTAGAACTTAATGGCACTGGTGCTGGTGTCCTCAAATGTTAGTCTGGAGCCCTACAATGGTTCTTGAAGTCAGAAAAGTCATAACGATGTTAGAAGAATGTTGTCTGGCAGCAAAATCAGTCATTTTAGGCCGCAAAAATCTGAAAAAAGTTCTGCGAAATCCTGGAGGGACTGTTCAATGGTCGTATTCTGGTGGAAGCTATATGTGACCCTGGACCACAAAACCAGTCATAAGGGTCAATTTTTTGAATAAAATAAGCTGAATAGTATTTAGCTGAATAAATAAGCTTTCCATTGATGTATGGTTTGTTAGAATAGGACAATATTTGGGCGAGATACAACTATTTGAAAATCTGGAATCTGAGGGTACAAAAAAATCAAAATACTGAGAAAATTGCCTTTAAAGTTCTCCAAATGAAGTTCTTAGCAATGCATATTTCTAATCAAAAATTCAGTTTTAATATATTTACGGTAGGAAATTTACAAAATATCTTCATGGAACATGATTTTTACTTAATATCCTAATGATTTTTGGCATAAAAGAAAAATCAATAATTTTATAGATTTTTTTAATTAACATATCTAATTAATTAAAATCATGAAACTTAAACAATTTAACATCAATTTATCAAAAGTTTAACAAAAATTACATGTTTAGGGCCCTATGAAATGTTTTATTTTTTCCAACCTTATGTTTTATTGTTACCAAATTCTGTGTTTTAACATGTCTAATTATTTGAAAGCATAAAAACAAGTTTCATTTATTCTTACAATAGCC
>NW_015552570.1:57756-69731 GCF_001515605.1 Sinocyclocheilus anshuiensis
TAATAGATTATAAATATACATAGGCCTATATTTTTTCATATTTATTGTTTATTTTATTTTTCTTTATAATGAATTAGTCTGTATCTAGTAGATTGTGAAAGAATGATTATCAGTTCCACACATGGAGATATATTTAAATTCTACATTTATTTAAATGGGGGGTTTGGGGGGGGGGATTTCACTGGTATCGTATCGGTATCGGCCAATACTGAACCCTAGGTATTGTCATTTAATTTATCTTTTAATTAATGAAAATTAAACAAATTTAATTTTTGGAAAATAAAGGAGATTTAATATTACAATTAAAACATTGAAGAAATATTGTATGATTATTCCTTAAAAATAAGGTTTTAATAATTTTAGTAAACCCTAGGTATCGGAGGCGAAAAAGGCGGATCGGAGCATCCCTAGTTGTAGCCTATTACGTACATTCTACGTAATTTCTGCCACAATGTCTTCAAGTTAAACCAAACTTTTATTTTGACGGGTTGCCGTGAATACCTTTACATTCCTGTGTTTATATGATATGAGGATAGTTTTACTCAAATTAAACGATAAAATGCTCATGAAGTGACTCTCAGAGCAGTTCTGGAGATGTTATTCATGTATTTATGTCCTCAGTGAGACGGCAGACGTTAATATCACCGGAAGTGTCTCGCGCGCTTCAGTACGAGTAGTAAACAAAACCGCACGTCTGCGCCATTCATTAACACATTGACACGCAGAATTCATATTTAAATAGTGGTTTTGCGGCTTAATATTCACAAATACTAGTGGGAGTGGGAGTGTGCTCACTTGTGTGTGCGCATCGGGGCGGAACTCTGCTGTGCGCGATACAGAGAGCGCGACAATGTAACGTAGAGACAGAAATGACATGCAGTCGTGTAAATAAGATAAATAACATATAAGGCTATTTAGTTTGTTTAATAAAAGAACAAGGTATAGACCTGTTCTATAGGAAAGGTAACTTTAAATGACTTCTGTTGAGATCTGGTGCTATAGAGAAAATAAAATTAAATAAAATTAACTTGACCTTCAAGGGGGGCGGGCCACCCCCCTAATATAATGGCAGGGGAAACACTGCATCGCAACTGTATTATGCATATATTAGTGTTATTATCAGCCATCGTCCACTCTACTTGATACATATTAGCAGAATCAGCAAAGAAATATAGGTCAGGCACTATTTATCATGGTAAATTCTTGTAAGGTCAAGCTTGTCTGTCAAAAGCAATCAGAATCTGACCATCCTGAAAATCGTGATAGATGCACAAAACTATTTCAGCAGTTTTCAGCATTTTTATCTCTCTGAACTTTATAGCAGGTTTGAAGTACACATGTTCAGTCTGCGTGCATGTACCTTATCATACGGCATGATCAATACAGTTTTACCCAAGGGACACATCTGCTGACAGCTTACTGGTCTGTCCTGTTTGCTTGATGATTTCCCGTCTGCTTTGCAAAGTGGATGCAATGAGGGCGAGACTGTTCATACTCGTGCTGGATAATGAGCACAATGATTTCTACAGCTGTGCTATGACCAAGCGACTTTGGAGCATGATTAGTGAGTATTAGCAGGAGGATGTCAGGAGCATGACATCTTTAGTAATTTAACAGGACTTTAATCCAGCTTCATTTGTACAGTAATGAAAAGTCTTTAAAAAACCACAGACTTGCCCTCAGTTATAGGTCTTTAGTCAGGGTAGAAGCCTGATTAAATGTACACGGATGAAAATGAGGCTGTGAGGGATTGACTTACAATGGCATGCACTGCTCTGGTCCTAGATCACATGTAATTTTCACAACTAAAAACATTCAAAACTTTCAAAAATGTCAGTTCAGCAACAATCACTATGTTGTTAAACAACAGTAAAAGCCATGAAACACACTGTATCTCTCACAGCCTCGTTTTCATTCCTGTCAAAAATGAAAGCATGAAATAAAAATGTACACTATTTACTAAATACACACATTGCTAGTCTTGAGGTGAATAAATAATACATATAAGTTACTCCCATGAAAATAATTGTTTGTTTTAGTAATCTTAAATCAAAATCTGAACATTTGCTTCCGCTCTGGAATGGCCTTCCTTCTGTCATGACGTCAGTTTGACGGCTTGGGCAAAATATTCTTAATCACTTCCCTCCAGCTGTTAGTTTGCTGCGAGTGAGAGATGAAGAGGAGAAGTGCTAAAATAAAACCCAGCCTCTATTCAGTTTCAGTTGGAAATACATCACTATACTGAAATGAAGTCGGCAGCAACTTTACAGCTCATGTGGACTTTAAATATGACACTATAGTGCTACCCTGACTAAGGTCTGTTGTGTCATGATGTAATTGTAAGAGCAGACATTTTTATGCACATTTCCTGTTGTCAGAGCTCATGACCTATAAGCATTTGTGCTAAAAGAAACATTTCCCATAATTCAAAGTCTGAATGAAATAAAAAATTGTACAATATGTTTTCAGAGCTGCACACAAAAACTTACATGCAGCACAAGCAGTGTAGTCAGGTTCAAAAATAAATTACTCTTTTATTAATGAACTGATCAAAGTGTGATCAGAATTGGTCACAAGTTAGCTTTGAATCAGTCTGACAAATCCTTTTCTGAATCAGTCTGAGCAGTTACTGAATCAACATGCATGTTATTGGTCTTCTGACAAACTGACAAGACTTCTTTCTAGTAACATATAGCAGTCATTTAGTCTGCGAAACATTCTCGCATTCATCTGCCTTTGTTTTTGAGCGCAACACCCACATCTCAAAATCCATTCAACAATCATTGGATAGGAACAAGTACCTACCCTACATTTTTTTTTTCCTTTTTCAATTATCCGTTACACTCAGATGTACATTACATTACATTACAATAAAAGATCTGCCGCTACTTCACGACTATAATCATAACTGAATGGATGTTTGTGACAACGTTTGCAACATTTTTTTGGTAATAAATGATAAAATGCATCAATGGTGGATGGGGGCTCCCCGCCACAGAATTCTGTAGAAAACATTGGAGGCAGAAACCTGCTGCAATGGGAAGATTTTTGACTAATTCATTACAAAATGCCATTATAAAACCATGGAAGACCCCTTGTTACAAACAGACCGGACACAGAATGAGGTTTAGCTGAAACGCTCTGCTGTCCCAGAAACCACAGAGAGGGGCAGAGAATGTGGACTTGTTTAGTGGTTTGTGGGAAGCAGGTTCATTTTATGGTATTTCCCTCCTCCTCCGTCTGTCTGTCTGTCTGACTCTCTCTGTCTCAGCGTACTCGTCTCACATGTCTTGCACAGTAACATATTGTATTTCAAAACCTGTCATCTAAAATACTGAACCATGTGGCTCAGCAAGTGTGGTATCCCACATTTACATCCATCCTGCACATAAATGCTTACAGTACACATTTTTGGTATCTTGCTTGCTCAGTTTTTCACCTTTCACTATTTTTCTCTTCAGTTGTGTATGTGTGTGTGTGTGTTAATATAAGTGCATCCCTGTCTTTTCAGAGCGTTCTTCTCTTCATTAGTCTAACTTCTGACTCGGACCAGGTGAAATGAAGTGCTGGACATTTTTGCAAGGCTTGCATTCTGTGTGTTTTTAAGTTAACAGATGAATTTGTCAAAAGTCATTGTCTTCCTATGACCTTGGCATTAGTCTATCAGAGCAGAAGTATTATTAATAGAGATGCACCGATCGATCGGCCAGGGATCGGAATCGGCCGATTTTCCTCATGATCGGCCCAGATCGGTGACCAGCCGGTCAGTCTCACTTTTTTCCGATTTCGAGCCAATCCGTTTTGTTACCAGTGGCACAGGCAATAACGTCAGCCGCTCATTCTCGCTCTCTTCTCTCCAACGACCCCTTCTCTCTCACACACGTCTCATTCGCTCCGGTTAAATAGTGCTTGTATTGCGCATTATTTTAGTCATTGCCGCAGGTTTCCAGAGGCCGGGGGATAAAGTGAGGAACGGCCGGAGGGCTGGAATGAGCAGAGGCGGCGGATTCGACAATTGGAGCGTCTGGAGGGCTTGCGGCAACCACATGTGACGACCCCGGGCTGGACTCCGCTTCGTCCACGTGGAAGGCCAAACAAAGTAGTTTCGCTTTCACAACGAATCACACAGTGCCTTCACGACATGGCGGCGGCAACAACAATACTACAGCGAGAATAAAAGTTACGCCTTGTTTCTTTGCGTGAACATTTGGGCGGCATTATGCAAATCTTCCCACATAGTGACGTAGACATGTGGGGGGCGTGTTAGAACGAGCCGTTTTAGGTAGGCGTGGCTGACTCTTAACTTTTATAAAGAATATCTCTTTGGATTTGAGACTTTAGTCTTTGCAACTTTACAGATCTTCTTTATGCACCAAGAGTTTGTAACACTCCAAAGAGAAAGGAAAAATTGAAATCGCATCATATGACCCCTTTAAAGGTTTTACCAGAAGAACTCATTCAGAGATTTATTTGCATTCAACAACAAGCAAAATCATTGAATTTTGTTGGATATTCTTTTACTTTTGATTCTGAATGAGTCTTTCATAGCTCTCTTTTTTTTCTTTTCAGTGGAATTAAACTGTCAGTGTGGTGTGCAGTGTTAGTAAGACCAGGAGATGATGCACTTACAGTAGCAGTGCTTTGTGGGAGTTGCCCACTTTGATTACTCACCCTGGGCTTTCTCAACTCTCTGCTCATTCATGGATGATTCCCTCTCTTTTCTCTCTCCTTCTCACGTACACGTACACACACAGACACACACACAAACATATTGGGTATGAAGTGTGCTTAGCATTTCCCTTTGAGAGGGTTCTGTGTACTTCTTAGTCAAGCTATTCAACTTTTTTTCTAGTTTCAACTCGTGTGGAACTTTTTTGAAACCTAGCCTACTGTTACATTTTTACTATTACAGCTGCTGCGATTTGCCATTGCAACTCGATTTCTGTACTCTCACAAATGCTTTCATCATAAATAACACAGTGCAAACACAATACAAGTAAGAGATTCATTGTGCAGTGTAGGCAGCATAAATTGATTATAACTTGACTGTTTTGCCAAAGAATCCAAATGAACCGAACAAACAAATAATGCTCTACTGAGTCATTCACTGTTGAACATAAACAGCCAGTTTCATAACATTATAGGATCCTTTTGAAGGTAATGTTATTTTTAGTCCGTTGTCTCCTGTCTGTCACTTCACTAACGTGTCAGTGGGTGGGTTAAAGGGGAAATGGTGAAGTATGTGTTGATCTATGTCTGCAGTAGGGCTGCACGATATTGGAAAAAACTCGCATTGCGATATTTTTTTTTCTGCAATATATATTGCGGTATGAAAAAAAAAATCAGATGACTTCAATAGCTCTATTTGGAAAAAAAATAATCAATGATTGGGGCGATTTTGTAGGCGAGTAAATCAGCATAGGAAATAAACAAATTACAAGTATAGATAAATAACAGAACAAAGATACAAATGAAATAAGCAGTGCTTTATATTTTTCAGGTAAGTCTAACAGTATTCAGGTACAGAAATTGAATAATCAAATGTAAAATAACACTGCATTGTTTTCACTATAAATGAAATCTAACAAATCTGTGTTAAAGGTGACATATCATGAAAATCTGACTTTTCCAGGTTTTAAGTGCTATAATCAGGTCCCCGGTGCATCTACCAACCAAGGAAACGTGAAAAAGATTAACCCAGTAACTTTGTTTTGGTAAGCCTTTTTCTGCAAGCGTCTGAGAAAACGAGTGCGTCTGATTTCGCTCCCTTGGTGACGTGGCAAAGGGATCTCATTATAATATCACCGCCCCTTAATCTGTAAGTTTCCACCCACGGCGCCGTCATTGTGTTTTCGCAAGCGACAACGGTGTACTAGTTCTAATGCCATGGCGAAAGTTTGAGCAAAACATGCTAACTGTTCTGTCTTTGGCTGCACAGACGAGCACAGAACACTATTTAGAGTCCCAGCCTCAGAGGAGACAAGACAGCAGTGGATTTATTGATTTATTGACTGTATATTGCTGCTGCCACACAGATCTAAAATAAACATGCAATTTATTTCCCAGCTGTTTACCATCACAGACATAACCTTAACTTAGTTTAGTACTCACATGCTGTGACAGCCGCTTTCTGTTCACGTGCTTCGGATGTGTGCCCTCAGAAAACCGTATATCAGAAGTTTAAACTAATATGGTTTAAAACGCATGATTTCAGTGCGATAAACATGATAATCAGAACCAAAACAGACGTTTTTAGCTGATGGCGCAGCTCTATTCTGGAAAAGGGGACGGGGAGCAGCAGCTCATTTGCATTTAAAGAGACAGGCCCGATAAACAGCGTGTTTCTGCTTCCTGTTTACAAGGACACTTGCAGAGCACAGTATTTCAGGCCCAAATAGATGCAGAAGTGAACAGAAATCAGTGTTCACGTGCATCTGCATGGCTCTCACCATGTCTACACCGGACACGAGCGGTGCGACGCGACAAAATACAATAGAACCCATTATAATCAGTGATGCTGTGTGACTGACTACACTGGATTGCGCGCGGCACGACAAATCCCGACAGTAAACTGATGCCTCGTTCTATTTATGACGTACTGACACAAAGTTCAAATGATATGTAATGGTCGCTTTGTCACATCCGGTGTAGACAGACTTTGGGGCCGTTCACATGTCGTGCCTAAAAACGCGTGGAAAACGCCAGCCACGCCGCTTTCCAAAGCACTCGGGAGCTTGCGCTTTCGTGGCGTCTGCCGTTGCTAAGCGACCGTGACTTGCGCTCTTCCCGACAATGCCGAAGTTTCAACAAAGGATAAACGGATTTCCAGCACTGAAAATCGCGTGCAGTAGCTCTGCTACTAAATGTATTTAAAATGGGTGTCTCTGTACAGCTGTCGCGTCCGGTGTAGACACCATGTCTGTGTGTGAGCAAAGAAAACGATTAGTATAAATATAATGATCAGTATACTAAACATCACACATCCTGCGACGCGCACATCGCGATATCGATGCTAAAACTATATATCGTGCAGCCCTAGTCTGCAGGCAGTCTTGTGCTAATGTATTAATCTCTATTACATATTATTTCAATAAAAACTGTTTTTGGACTAGCAAGGAAGTTTTGAGTTCTGAAACTTAGTATGCTTTTAGAGTCCCATAACCTCTTGTATGTCAAAAAATCATAGAAAATGTAATTTTCCCATTCATGACCCCTTTAAAAAGCCACATGAAAATGACATGATTTCAGTTTTTCCCCTGTAGAGCAGCAGTACTTTGTAGTTGTGTCATGACTTAAACTTTTTTTTTTTTTTAGACTTGTATCATGAGTGTTGCATTTTCAAGTGTCAAGTTAACTTCTGAAATCACTGTTTCTGTGGGCCACAATACATAAGCCGTCTGCTATATTGGAACGGTCAAAGCTGGGCCATGAACACTTCAAAGCAAGTTGATTGTGTGTCTGCAACTGTAGTTGTATGCATGTATAAATATCTGGATTAGACTTAAATTTTAAAAGTTACCATAGTTTAAAAAGCTTTAATATTTAGTTAACATAAAAACACAAACCAATACGTTCTCACCTTTGAAAGGTTATCCCATTTCTTCAGGAGCTTAAATCTCTGAGGTTTTTTCAAGCAGAGGCTGCGCAATGTTGCAGCATTTTGGAAAACGTATTTATTTTTACCATGAGTGACAAAACAGTGACCGTTCCAAGATGGTTGATGCATCAATAGCCCCTTTCACACAACAATCCCGGTAAATTGACGTAAAATTACCAGTATGAAACAAATATGCTGTTTTTTTTACTGGTAAAAGACCATTCAAATATCAGCACCAAAATGCAGATAAATTCTGTGATGTCAGTCATCAGAAACAATCTTTAAAAGCTGCACCGTTGTCTTAATTCGCCTGCATGAGTAGAAGTGCTTTAGTTTCTGTCCAATTTGACAACATTTAAAAGTCTGAGTGACAAACATAAGGGGATGGTCAGGCTGGGTCTCGAGTGCGACACGTTGAAAAAGCTGTGAGAGGAGGTGCAATGGTCAAAGATGTCCATCTAGTGCAGGGGTCTTCAACCTTTTTGTGAGTGAGGGCTCCCTGAAGGGATAAAATAGTCTCAAGGGCTACTAGTTTGATATACTCCAATATATATATATTTAATATCTTGCCATTAATAAACATTAATGATTTCTCACAAGCATTTACATTTTTTATCAATCCAGGAAAATATTCCCGATACATTTATAAAAATAGGCTATCATACAATATTGATATTTATCATGTTATTCATTTACCATTAATGGGGAAGGAAATGCTTTCCACATGTTTGTTAGACCTTGACAATGAAGGTAATTTAAACAACTTTGTTCATAATTGAATTCCACAGAGGAGCTACGTTTTAATTTAAGGCCCCATGAAATGCATTTTATTTTTCCCTAAATTCTGTGTCTTCCATTTGATTTCTTATGGATTCTATGTTTTATGATTCAGTACAAATTTATCATAAAAAATGGTGTCTAGTGAAATGATTTAATAAAACTTTAACAATTTAATTAATCCTTTAAAATGTAATCAAATGAAAATCAATTGCAAAACATTGCATTTTTATTTTTTTTATTTTATTTTATCAGACATGATGCTGTACAACAGAACTGTATAAATGAATAATAATAAAAAACTTGATTTGTATGATATTCCTTAAAAATATTATTATTATTATTATTACTTTGAGAAATATACTACTTTGTAGTATACAGTAGTAATATATTCAGTCATAATTTCACATTAAACCGGACGTTTATTTTGACGGTTTGTCGTGAAGGTCTTTCAGTTTTAGTTTGTGTGTATTTGACGGTACTTTTTCTCAAATGAAACTGCATAAAGCTGGTGAAGTGACTCTCAGAGCAGCTCTGAAGATGAAGTGCATGTGTTAATGTCCTCATATATTGAGACGCAGACGCTGAAAACACCGCGAGTCACGTGTGTTTGAGTTTGTGTATCAGATGAAACTACTCCACGCATTCACACAGACACCCACAACATGCAGACTTATTAGCGACATGCACTGACTGGTTGCTGTAACATTTATTTCTGTTGTGTGATAGGATGTTAGAGTAATCCATATTGAGTAAAAATGTCCAGAGTTTATCATCATTATTAACATAAATTTGAACATAATCTCTATATGATATCATTTATCGCCCGGCGCTAATTTAGGCTATTTATAGAACGTGCTTGGTGGGCGACTCAGAGACTCCATGCAGGCTACCAGGTGCTCACGGGCACCACGTTGGTGACCACTGATCTAGTGCATATAGACTAGATTCATTCTTTAAGGCATTCTACATGCTCATACTGGTAATCTCAGTCTGCGTTCACACAGAGCACATTACTGGAAATTTACTGGTAATATTACAACTTCTCATACCAGTAAATTGCCAGAACAAATTTACCGGTATTTTTGAAAAGGTCTTGTTCACACATAATCTCTTAACGGTAATTTTCCAGTAAAGACTGTATGTGTGAAAGGGGCTAATGTGTGTGGAACAGAGATTCTAAAGGACCTTATACTTTAGATGTTTTTACATAAGATGCATGCTTGCATTCAAACATTTTTAGCAGCAAGAACACGTTTTATGTGTTTGAAAGTATGCACTTTTGTGTCTGTGTATGTACCTACTTCACCATATTTTTAGGGAAAAGTTTGTACCCAGAAGTGATCTAAATCTGACAAAATGTCCTTTTGGGGATGTCCTTAATTGTAAAAAGTATAATTGTATAATTTCTTTTTCTTTTTTCTTTTAAAAAATGTTCTGTTTGGGTTAGGTTATAGTATTTATAGCTAGCTGTATATAAAAAAAACTATAGAACTCTACTTTATGTGTGTGCATAAAGGTGAAGTTTTTTTTTTTTTTTTTCATTTTTAGGGTAGTTGTTACCCACAGTGCTAATGATGTTGCACTGTGCTCCTGCAGAGAGTAAACTCTCTAAACAGGAAGAGGGAGGTGTGTGTGTGTGTGGAGAACACTGTTTACAGTGTCTGCAGGCATAGCCCACCATCATTTCCGCTTGGTTTAGAAAACCACTAAAACGATTCAAATACCAGAAAATAGAAAACCCTGCCTTGATTCTGTGAACTCTTTAATCAGTTTAGAAGTATTATCTTTTATCAAACACAGGAGGTGATGTAGGCTAAGTGTGTGAGTGAGTGGAATGCTGCTAATGTACAGTAAGCTAGTTTTGTGCTCATGAAGCTCAATTAGTCGCATAAGGAGGAATAACAGCAAATACTCATGTGTCCACCCACCTACAGACACAAACAGGTTTTCTATGTCTGCAATGACACTAGAAATCCTAAATCATTTCTTAGTCAGCATGTGTCAAAACCCATGTTGAGAGGTTAAAAAGGGAGGACAAGGGGACTTCACACAGGATAGATTTTTGTGCTGCTTTTTTAATGTACCTACATATGTGCTAGACAGACGTGTTTGCCCAAGTTAAAATAAGTTCAACTTTTAAAAAATATGTCTCTAGCAAGTTCACACCAAGATTGATAACTATAAAGTTAACTCTATTAGCATCCACATCAGTGCACAATAACGTTTTGTCGCCTGCCACTTTAAATGCATGAGTCGGGTGGATTCTGATTTGCTATCTATGTTTTTATTGTTCATTTGCTGGAAAATGTTGTGATTGAAAGTGATTTCATTAAAGCTACAAGGAGGACTTTTATATTATTTTACATTTTTACTGTTACCGTTACTGTTTTACTGTTATCATTAAAGTTATTGTCCTTGGTATGAATGGGTCTTAAGTGATTATCAAAACTACACTTAGCCAAGAGCATGTTTTCTTATAAAATAAAAAGTTCCTTGGTTGCTGATTGGTCAATACAGTGTTTCTGTTGTGCTAATAAACAATATAGTAACAGCTGTGAAACAGATAACAATAAACAATGTTGACATATCATTGTACAGGCCGTCTCTTAAAGGGATCGTTCAGCCAAAAATGAAAATTCTATCATTATTTACCCACTTTATTCCAAACCGATCCACCTTATTTTTCAATGCGGAAGTAAGCCGTTTTCTGTGAATGTGCGAGACTGGTAAAAAGTTTGCACTACAAACCAGCGTGTTCATAATTAGGATAATACAATAAAATAATATGGTGAGACAAACCAGTTTGCAGTATCAAGCAGCAAAATTAGCTGTTTTGTACAGCTAAAAATAGCTGGAAGTAAATGACACCGGAAGCCAAACACATTAAATTTACAAATGGCCACGCCCACTATTATGGGAAAAATAAAGTGGATATGACTTGATTTCTTCTGTGAAACACAAAAAGTGATATATTGACACATTTTTTAAAAATTAATTTGTTTTACACAAGGACAGACAGGTTTGGAATGACATTCTTTTTTTTTTTTTGATAAACCTTTAATCTTAGGTTTTATGCACGGGATATTCTCTATTAGGGATGGCACTTTATGAATTTATTTAAATTTGATATTTTTAATGTGTAATAACTCTTTTACGAAAGCAGTGGTGCACTTAAGGCCATGTTGTTTTTGAATATATTCATGGCTAAAGAAGCATTTGGTAACAACAGCCTTTAGCCTTGACTCTATTCTCAACACTGTACATCTTTGAGTGCATTTTTGAGATAGAAACAGAGCCACAGTGTTAAGTGATTCAACCTACTATTGCCTTGCTTACAGCTGGATAGGGGAAAGTATTTTAACCACAAAAAAAAGAACCTTTAAATATTACTAGTGCTGACATAATGGCATCACTAGATGGCAGCAGAGTGTTTGTGTGGTCAGTGTGTGGTCAGCAGGCTTTGAGTGCATGTGTATAAATGAATGGATTTTAGTTTCTCAGAGAGCAGCGTTTGCACCAGGCATGATATGATTGTTATTTTGAAGAAAAAAGAAAAAAGAAATATATATATATATATATATATATATATATATATAAA
>NW_015552570.1:69923-81126 GCF_001515605.1 Sinocyclocheilus anshuiensis
AAAAAAAACTATAGAACTCTACTTTATGTGTGTGCATAAAGGTGAAGTTTTTTTTTTTTTTTTTCATTTTTAGGGTAGTTGTTACCCACAGTGCTAATGATGTTGCACTGTGCTCCTGCAGAGAGTAAACTCTCTAAACAGGAAGAGGGAGGTGTGTGTGTGTGTGGAGAACACTGTTTACAGTGTCTGCAGGCATAGCCCACCATCATTTCCGCTTGGTTTAGAAAACCACTAAAACGATTCAAATACCAGAAAATAGAAAACCCTGCCTTGATTCTGTGAACTCTTTAATCAGTTTAGAAGTATTATCTTTTATCAAACACAGGAGGTGATGTAGGCTAAGTGTGTGAGTGAGTGGAATGCTGCTAATGTACAGTAAGCTAGTTTTGTGCTCATGAAGCTCAATTAGTCGCATAAGGAGGAATAACAGCAAATACTCATGTGTCCACCCACCTACAGACACAAACAGGTTTTCTATGTCTGCAATGACACTAGAAATCCTAAATCATTTCTTAGTCAGCATGTGTCAAAACCCATGTTGAGAGGTTAAAAAGGGAGGACAAGGGGACTTCACACAGGATAGATTTTTGTGCTGCTTTTTTAATGTACCTACATATGTGCTAGACAGACGTGTTTGCCCAAGTTAAAATAAGTTCAACTTTTAAAAAATATGTCTCTAGCAAGTTCACACCAAGATTGATAACTATAAAGTTAACTCTATTAGCATCCACATCAGTGCACAATAACGTTTTGTCGCCTGCCACTTTAAATGCATGAGTCGGGTGGATTCTGATTTGCTATCTATGTTTTTATTGTTCATTTGCTGGAAAATGTTGTGATTGAAAGTGATTTCATTAAAGCTACAAGGAGGACTTTTATATTATTTTACATTTTTACTGTTACCGTTACTGTTTTACTGTTATCATTAAAGTTATTGTCCTTGGTATGAATGGGTCTTAAGTGATTATCAAAACTACACTTAGCCAAGAGCATGTTTTCTTATAAAATAAAAAGTTCCTTGGTTGCTGATTGGTCAATACAGTGTTTCTGTTGTGCTAATAAACAATATAGTAACAGCTGTGAAACAGATAACAATAAACAATGTTGACATATCATTGTACAGGCCGTCTCTTAAAGGGATCGTTCAGCCAAAAATGAAAATTCTATCATTATTTACCCACTTTATTCCAAACCGATCCACCTTATTTTTCAATGCGGAAGTAAGCCGTTTTCTGTGAATGTGCGAGACTGGTAAAAAGTTTGCACTACAAACCAGCGTGTTCATAATTAGGATAATACAATAAAATAATATGGTGAGACAAACCAGTTTGCAGTATCAAGCAGCAAAATTAGCTGTTTTGTACAGCTAAAAATAGCTGGAAGTAAATGACACCGGAAGCCAAACACATTAAATTTACAAATGGCCACGCCCACTATTATGGGAAAAATAAAGTGGATATGACTTGATTTCTTCTGTGAAACACAAAAAGTGATATATTGACACATTTTTTAAAAATTAATTTGTTTTACACAAGGACAGACAGGTTTGGAATGACATTCTTTTTTTTTTTTTGATAAACCTTTAATCTTAGGTTTTATGCACGGGATATTCTCTATTAGGGATGGCACTTTATGAATTTATTTAAATTTGATATTTTTAATGTGTAATAACTCTTTTACGAAAGCAGTGGTGCACTTAAGGCCATGTTGTTTTTGAATATATTCATGGCTAAAGAAGCATTTGGTAACAACAGCCTTTAGCCTTGACTCTATTCTCAACACTGTACATCTTTGAGTGCATTTTTGAGATAGAAACAGAGCCACAGTGTTAAGTGATTCAACCTACTATTGCCTTGCTTACAGCTGGATAGGGGAAAGTATTTTAACCACAAAAAAAAGAACCTTTAAATATTACTAGTGCTGACATAATGGCATCACTAGATGGCAGCAGAGTGTTTGTGTGGTCAGTGTGTGGTCAGCAGGCTTTGAGTGCATGTGTATAAATGAATGGATTTTAGTTTCTCAGAGAGCAGCGTTTGCACCAGGCATGATATGATTGTTATTTTGAAGAAAAAAGAAAAAAGAAATATATATATATATATATATATATATATATATATGAAGAGCTCTGCTAGCTACCTCGCACTCTTTATTTCTCTCTTAATCGCTCTGTTACTTTATTCCTAACAAAAATGTACCTTTTGTAGTGTAAATTTCAGACACAGAGTGAGTATGGTCATCTATGCATAGCTTAATGGCCATCTATTGCCCCCAAGTAAACATCTCACACACCGTAAAACAATAAAAATAAAAATACCAGGTAAATTATTCACACCACTGATATTCATATTTAATCAGTACGCTGTGAGATGCTCTGTGCATGAACACAAGCAGATATCCGACCACCGTACCCACTAGCCAATCAGAGTGCAATGCTGTGACCTCAATATATCAAAGTGATTTTGGTTGGTACAGAATGTGTGGTAGCACATCCACTCAGAAGGGCGTGAGTCTTTGTCTCATTCTTCTGAATGAGAAGCTCTTCCAGACTGAACAGGGAACAGCTCTCCTGTCCCACCTGCAGACTGAAGCTTGTAAACACAGCAAATGCACTGTTAAATAAATGAAGCCCAGTACTTATTGTCCAAGCATGTCCAGATGAACTAGCCCACCATGTGTCGTCAGCACACACATTATTTTTGATGTGGAAAATCCTGAAGTTACGGCTGTGTGCTTGAAGAAATGAGACAATTTATCTGCTTCTGTGTTATGATATTGTAATATTGTTTAAATTCATGGGCGTTGTGTGTGTGTGTGTGTTTGTTATGTTTTGAGTGTTGTTTTGTTTGTTTTATGTTGTGTTTGATTTTTTGTTTTGTATTTTTTTGTTTATTTGTATACAATCTTTTGCAGTATAGTCAATTAAACAGCCATACTTGTTTTGTTATGTTCTGATTTTTTGTTTTGTTTTTTAGTAATTTTTTTAGTTGTATACAATCTTTAGCAGTATAGTCAATGGGCTAGTTGCATATCTCCGCCATCTTGGATTTCCGGTCTAGCGAGTGTGTGCATAGATACTTCCGGTTGTGCTAAACGCCAGTGCAGAGAACCGGAGAAATCCAAATATTACCTTCTATATATGTTTACAGGATTTATAATATCACTTCAAATGCAAATAAGATCTACACTGCTATTATTACTATACTATAAATGTTAACTGAGCCAGTGCATTTGTTTGGGTCCGGTGAATGAATGAAATACACTAATCCATACTGTTCACGAAATAAAAGTTGAACTCATGGTGTGTACACACAGTTACACTATGTCTTTTTCCCGTACCAATTATGTAAATGTACAAATTACGTGTTTCTCGAAAATGTTTGTATTACATTGATTTTTTTAAAATAAAATATTTACCTTGTGAGATATGGGCTGCGATTGATAAATATCAATTTCTCAATTGTGCACATACATCATCATTTTCACAACATATTTTAATATTTTACACATAGTTATCTTTGCATCAAACATATTTTTTAAATGAAAAAAACGGGCTGTAAAAGGATACATACATGACTAATGTAAAGATTTGTTTTATCTGATAATTAATGCAAAAGAAATAGTAAAAATATACATGCACTGCTTATAGACATAATTATTTATGCAACAGATCTTTCACATAACAGATAAATATGATAAAAAACACACAGGTAATGCAAACACCGATATTTTAATTAATGCCAACCTACCATAATTACATTGTTAAATTGTACAGTTACAGTTATAAATTGTAATCAAATAAAGTTAAAAAACATACATGCAGAAATCTCTGAGCGTCTCGTTTGACATTCGCAAACCTTATGATCATAAATAGCAGTCAGAACAAAATCAACTCTCCAAAAATGTACAGTATTGCAGATTTGAATGGTTTGTGTTTGAATGAAGAGATCCCTGTAGACTGACTAACCACTGACGCTGAACCGCATAATCAACAGAAGAAAGAATGACGCAATCTCCGCGTTTAATCTTGATGAATTTCCACACAGAGGTACGCAATAATGTAGGGAGGATGTTTTGTCTGGTCTTTGATACAGAGGTGTAATGTAACGAAGTAATAATACTTCGTTACAGTACTTGAGTACTTTTTGGGAGTATCTGTACTTTACTTGAGTTTTTATATTTCAGCCAACTTTTACTTTGACTCCACTACATTTCCTAATTAAAATGTATACTTTTACTCCAATACATTTCCCCGAAGCATATTCGTTACTTACTACAAAATAGTCAGAAGAAAACGGACTGCAGGAAAGCACGTTTGACGAATCAGTGGTCTGCCGTTTGCAAGTTAGACTCCTAAAAACACCTTTGCACATGTGCAAAAATCCGCACAACCGCGGATGATTCATTTTCCACTCAAGTCGAGTCTGGGGCGTGCAATACAGCATCATCTGCGATAATATGGTAGGTGTTGTAGTGATGTGCTATCTGACATGATCAAGTATATCACAGAGAGTGCACGCACGTTATTTATTAGTCTATTAAAACTCAAAATTCAAGGCATTCTAAATTGTAGATGGCACAAAGAGTAGCCTACCGTTTTTCTGCAAATATCAGCATGAACACATTTAATAATCATTTTATACAAGTTCAGTAAAGCAATAAGTGACTTACATTTTAGACATAATATTGCTTGTTTTTGCTCAATTTTGCCAACTAAAATAGTTCCAAAGATCACAGCACTGTTTTGCGTCTCTGAGCAATGGACGGTGTTTTCTTATTGAATGAATCAGCTTTTTGAACAAATCGGTTGATAAAAATGATTCAGTGATTCACTCATTAACACAGTCAAATGCTGCCACCTACTGGCGGTTTTAATTTCATATTTTGACTATTTTGTTCAGGTTTTAAATGATTTCAAATATCAGTATTCAAGGTTTTATGTTAATAACAAAACATTATTTATCCATCTGTAACTGCAGGTTAAATGCATCCATGTCCCCTTTGAGATACATAAACTGTGTAAATACATCTAAATGCCACTTCAGATGCAGATTCCAGAAATGTTTTCTTACATTGGAATGAAAGACACTTAAGTACCGGATGAAATGCTTCTTATTCTTACCCAAAAATACAAAATGGAAGAAAGAGTTAAAACTGAACACAATCTTGCTACTCAAGCTGTGTATGTATATATTTTTATATATATATTCATTTGCTTCTTTTCCATTTTGCATTTACTTGTACTTTTACTTTCAATACTTAATAAGTATGTTTAAGATTTAAAAAATACTTTTTGTACTTAAGTACAATAAATATCACATACTTTAAGACTTTTACTCAAGTAATATTCTAAACGGTGACTTCAACTTCTACCAAAGTAATTTTCTGGTAAGATATCTGTACTTTTACTTGAGTATGGCTTTCAGGTACTTTATACACCACTGCTTTGATATACCACTATCCGCTTTTTAATCTGAAAAACATGAATTATTTCTATCTAGCCAAGTTTCGTATGAAGTTTCCCCTTAAAGTAAATGAGAACGTTGCAAGACCGGAAGTAAGTATGCACACACTTGCGTCGCCGAAGCTCACGGCGCCATCTTGTGCACCGAGCCCATTAAACAGCCATACTTGTTTTATGTTCTGATTTTTGTTGTGTTTTTAAGTATTTTTGTTTTGTTCTTTTTTAGTAAATGTTTTTATTTGTATAGAAGCCCTTAAAGGGTTAGTTCACCCAAAAATGAAAATTAGCCCATAAATTACTCACCCTCAAGTCATCCTAGGTGTATATGACTTTCTTCTTTGAGACGAATCCAGTCGGAGTTATATTAAAAATTGTCTTTGATCTTTCAAGCTGTTTAATGGCACTCAGCGGGTGTTGCATGCATCAGTCCAAAAGAAGTGAAATAAAAAGCGCCCATCCATAAAAAAAGTGTCTCACACGGCTCCGGGGGGTGAACAAAGGCCTTCTGTAGCGAATCGATGCGTTTTTGTAAGAAAAATATCCATATTCAAAACGTAATAATCACTTTAATGTAGCTTGCGCCAACAGTTGTAAACGGAAGCAGCTCCGGGAGGATGACGTAAGAGGTCGGCGTTCCGGTGAGTTGCGACAGCGTTCCGGTGGGTCTCGTGAAAACCAACGTTTGTTAACAGGAGCAAAGGAAGCAAAGTTTCCTTACTTTAGCAAAGGAAAACCAGTCTCCTCTTGGCTTATATTGAAATCCTCCGACATTCTTCTTTACAAATCCTCGTTTTGTACTTCTAATTAGTGACCGTTGTCTCTCCCCTGCGCTTACGCGTTCGTCACTTCTGAGCGGCGCATGCACAAAGCCGACCTCATGCGTCATCCGCCCGGAGCTGCTTCCGTGTACAACAGTGAGCGCAAGCTAGATTAAAGTTATTATTACTTTTTAATATGGTTATTTTTCTTACAAAAACACATCGATTCGCTACAGGAGGACTTTGTTCACCCCTCGAAGCTGTGTTTTGTTTTTGTTTTGTTTTGTTTTGTTTTTTGCTTTGTTTTTGTTTTTTTGTCTGGTAATTTATTTATTATTTTGTTATTTGTATAGAATCTTAGCAGTATAGTCCATTAAACAGTCATGCTTTGAAATTGCACACAGAGAGAGAGAGAGAGGGTTAATTGCTTAACAGGGCTGGTGATTTGAGGAAGATAGCGGTGAAGAGAACAGACAGAGGGACAGAACAAAGTGGATAATGGGAGAGAAAAGCTCAAGTTGTGTGTGGTTTGGGGCTGATTATGGTGTTTGCAAGTGCATTACTTGACCTGTCAGTTTTAATTAATGTGATACTACATCCCCCATGATTCAGTACCCACCCTCTGCCTGCATGCTTTCTCTCTCTGTTTTATCTTTCCTCCCAGCAGTCATATGCCCATGCTGCTGCTGCCAGAAAGCAGAGGGTCTATAGCATCAGTCATACCCTCAGCGGAGGGATTTGTCTTCAGCTCAGAGAGGAGAGGAGAGGAGAGGAGAGGAGAGGAGAGGAGATGAGGTAAAGGGTGAAGGTATAGATGGAAGACTAAGAGATAAAATCAGAGTTAGAATTTGAATTAGATTTATTTCCAAGTAGGCTATGTTTACAAACAAGGAATTTGTCTTGATGACAGAATAAGCTTTCAGTGCACAAAACAACAACAACAGGACACAAATAGTAAATGACTCAAAAAATGAAATCAGTGGTTTACTGTATTTTTATTAAATAAATGCAGCCTTGGTGAGCATAAGAGACAACATAAATAAATCAATACATAAATTGTAATTCCAAAAAAATATAGACAAATTACATACACAAATGTGGTTTAAAAAGTCCACAGCACCATTTTGTTGGAAAAGCTTTATGGGCTTCCCATCAGTCAGTGGGGCAGAGGGCGACACTCTGTATGTTCTTGAGCAATGAGATCCAGCTCCATTCAGTGCTAATGACAGCGTTCTGGAGCTCTCGCCACAGAGCATGTTAATGGCTTTCTGACCGCTCAACAGGATCAAGCATCAATTTTTATTGGCCATTTGTGATTCAACAGGAAGATAACAAATGTGGTGTGTGTGTGCGTCCTGTGGTGTGTTTGTTTGGCATGGTCTACTATCTGCATTCTGTTTATACTTTTTGTGAAGTGGGTTTCTCTGTTTTGATTTTCCTCAGGACTGTTACCACCACAGTGTGTCCCCCCTCAGTATTTAGGTTAGTAGGTGATCATTTAGTACGTCTTTTTCAGTGACTGTTCCGCTGCTCCTGATATTGGTACCATATCAGTTATTGGACAATATTAGAAAGGTTTTGGTATTGGCCAGTATTGGATATTTATTCATGCACATGATCATTTCTGCTATGTTTTACCTTTACTGTCATAGTGCTAAATTGAAATTAATCTTTATAAACATGAATAACTTAATAACACTACTGAATATTTTTTTTAACAAAACAAAGAAACCAAAACTGAAAATAATGTTTATTTAATTATCAATTAATTAATCAAATTGATTTAATAATCACCTCTCAAATAACAAATTAGTTTTATGCAAACATTTAAATTTTACATCAGGCAGTTTTTATACCAACTTTTTAATGATAAAATTGTTTCTACTCAAATTTGTTTTGAAATATAAACATTTAAATGGTTGCTGTAATAAAACCTTCTTTTCATGACAGATTTATTCAAACATACATTAAATAATGACAACAGGTTAAGTAAAAATAAATTTAATTGGTAATATAGTGCATATATTTAGCAAAATGCTCCTGTTTAGAGTTACTTTTTTATTCATTCATGGGCATTGAATGGCTTCCCTAACATTACGTGGCATATTGTTTACAAGTTTTTTTTCTGTCTTTCTACGCTTGAAACTCTGATTGAGCGATTACATGGCACATAATACATTTTGTCAAATGGTTCTGTTTCTTTCAACATATCTTCTGTTGTCCGTTCATGTTTATTCATGTTATAACTAGTAGTAAAGAGGAAGAGATGATCTGTTTAGAACTTATACAATTCCTTTTCTTTCATAATCAGTTTTCAGCCACATCATCCATTTTTCATCAGTCAAACATAAACTTCCTTTCATCAAATTATGCTGACGCAACAGCTCAACAGAACTCAATATTACGAACATCTGAATTGTAAATCATTATTCCGTTTCCACAATACATGAGTGCGGCGGCTCAGCAAATTTAAATGAGTCTTCCTCGTACTCACGAAAATCCATGTTCTCCTCCAGCTCGTGGTTCAAACTCCATAATCCTTCCAGTTTTTTGACTTTAGATGTATCGGCCTCTTGAATTAAGCCGTAGATTTGGGGAACAGCGGTTATTTTGCATGCACTCCATTCCAAACTTAATTTCAATATTTAATTTAATTTATTAAATGCAAAAGTTTTGTTTCAAAAGCATTTCTAAATTCAGTTCTTATTTCCAACAAATGAAAAGTCAAGCCAAAATAACAAAGTGGTCAAAAAACTATGAGCTACCACCATGCCCCATATCTAAACACGATCTTTTACTATTCCCCGCCCCTATATAGTGATGCATACGTTGACAAAACCCGACAAGTGGACAATACTCAAACAAAAATTCATAAACACAAATATAAATATACACAAAATAATAGTAAACAAATGTAAATCATCACAAACAAATAGCTACAACATGAGGTGGCTTCAGTGATCTGTAATGGCACAATAAAGAGCGTCAAAACAACATTTATTGCTTGAATTTCGTTTTAAAATTGACAGAATTTAAAAGCTAAGATTTTGTTTTGTATCAAAAGTAACAATGCACAAAGCTTACTTTGATTATTGGATGAGAGGCATGCAACAAATAGCCTAATGTTTTGTTCACGCATCAACTAAAAAAAGCACCATAGACTAAGGTGGTGTTTACGTAACACAGTTTTCAACTAAAAACAGAAAATGTTTTTTAAACCTTGGAATACGAGTTATAGAGTGCAAGTTTTTGAAAATGATACCATTATCATCTATAGTGTAAACTACCAAAACGCAAATTTGTGAACAGTGACATCATTTGCATATGTATTACGTAGGGATGTAACGATTAACCGCGAGCCGGTTGAAAATCGATTCAAATATGTGACGATTCAAATCGAAACGTGTTGTGCAGCATTTTGTCCAAGCAATAATAAAAGGACACATTTAATTTATAATTTTTCTTTGTGAATCGAATCGTGAAATCGTGAATCGAATCGAATCGAATCGTGAGTTGAGTGAATCGTTACATCCCTAGTATTATGTGTTCAGTCTATAGGTATGTGCACAAAGTGACGTCGCCAACTACTGGCTTGGCATGCATAATACTGCGGTTTTAGTCATTTTGTGGATCTGTGTGAACGGGGATAATTTTGACCACGTTGTCGTTTGCATGTACGACTTTTCAAAAACTCAGTGGAAAAACTTTTCTGTTTTTAGTACAGTCGTTGCCGTGTACATACCCTAAGACAGGGTTTCTCAACTACGGCCTTTGTGGTTCACTTTCCAGCAGAGTTTAGCTCCAAGTTCCAACCCAAATCAAACACATCTGAACAAGCAAATCAAGGTCTGCAGGATTACTGTAGAATTACAGGCAGGTGAATTTGATCAAGGTTAGAGCTAAATTCAGAGTTCCCAGTAGAACCTTTTAACTGGAATGCCCTCCTAAGTCGAGAGTTCTGACTCAGGGGGGGGGCTGGAATCAACTGACCTTCTCACTGATGACTGAGCATATAGTGCATTAAAGCATCAGTTTTGAAATGCTCAATGTTTATATGTTTTGCATTTTAGCCAAGCAATGGAGGTACTTTAGATATGCGCCCAGGCTAATATATATGAGATTTTTACATTTTACGGTTTATGTGGTGTGCCCGAAGCATGAATCCGTATTTAGAAAGGCACGGAAAAACAAACAGAAAAAAAATAACGATTGCTAACGGTTTCCTGTTACATTACAGTACATAAAATTTAACGTACCACATAAACAGAGTAAGGAGAGATGACTGAGGAAGATGGCGAATGATTTGCAGATCCTGAGCACCACTGACTGGGGTTGCCGGCTCAACATCGTGATGTCTATCAGCCATCGGCGATGGACGATGGCCTCGTCTATCGGCCCAACCCTACTCAGAATCCAATACGGCTGCTCAGTGCATCAACAAAAGAGAAACAGTAGTAATATTGTTTGTTAGCACTTATGATTGTTTGTGTCTCAATAAGCTCAGTGGTGAACACAGTACTATTCAACCTCTATTTGTGGACTTGATATTGTGGCATGATCTGTACAAAATACTGCTTTTTATGTGTTTTTTACATCTGGTGCTAATAATGGACACGACATCTTGGTTTTCTGACTTCTCTACTGGAACACAGTCCATTTGGGTGTGATGTCATTCCCAGCTCCGACATCTGACTTCTGAGGTACAGTAAATGGAACGCAGCATTAACTTGGCAGGAAAGTGAAGCTTGATTTTGGGGTTTAAACATCAGTATTGCTTCAGCCCAGCCCTAGCGTTCACACGTTATCGGCCATAACATTAAAATAATTTGTTTTTCGGAGCCAGCATTTTAGTACCAGTGCACAAAATAATTAATTACTAACCATATTAATTTTAACAGGTTTGTTTTGTTTTGATATACATACATATATATATATATATATATATATATTTATTTATTTAGTTTTATTTATTTTATGTTTT
>NW_015552570.1:81304-86745 GCF_001515605.1 Sinocyclocheilus anshuiensis
GTTGTGTTTTGATATACATACATATATATATATATATATATATATATTTATTTATTTAGTTTTATTTATTTTACGTTTCCTTGAGCGTGTCTGCGTAATGTAATGTTATTCTTCTTTTGTGCCCAGTTTATGTAGCACATCACTCACACAAGCCCCCGTTGTGTTGGTGTCCTGTTGGCCTTCATCCAGAAACAAAGGGCTGTGTGTGTGTGTGAATGAGTGTGTGTGTTTTGCCAGATCTATATTTGATAAACTGCTACTTATCTCTGCCACAAGTAGCGACACACACACACACACATATTGTGTGTGTTTGACCAATATTATTCTGCTCTTTGTTTTAACTTTGAACAGTTTCACTTTGAATAGTTGAATAGTCTCATGCACTTTGAATAGTCTCATGCATAGACACAACTGGATTGTGCAGAGATTGCTTTGTGCTAGCATAGAACGCACACGTTTACATGCCCACATGCACACACACACACACACACACACACACACACTTGGCAAGAGACAGTGCTTTAATTTGGGGTCTTTGGGGGCCTTTCTAACGGTCTGACTTCAGAAGACCTCTGGCGAGACATTAGAGTTATGTGTTTATGAGTTTGTGCACATATATAGATCTTAAGTGTTTAAGTGGATACTCTGAGATGCCCAGTTTATGTATGAATCTGTAATGAGCGAGTATACTGTACGTGTGTGTGTGTGTGTGTGTGTGTGTGCGGATGGTATTCTTCATGTTGGGTTTAGTGCCGGTGGCTTGCTGTGAGAGGTTGGGGGGGAATCCTCCCAGAGCCTTTGTGTCCTAATTGAAGTTGTTCAGTCTGGCTTATCACAACCCATGCCCTGTGTGTATATGTGGGGGTGGGGTTTGGGGGAAGAGGGCTGTCTTTTTAGGGGTTTGTAATGGGGGTTTCTTGTTGCCCAAGGCATGATGCATGAAGTTCATTCTCTCTCTCGCTCTCAGTTAATTGGCAATCTTTATCAGTGGAATGAAGGGAGAGCTTGTAAACATGGATTTCATTGTTATATACATGATCGGGTGAGATGTGTCTTGTGAAGTAAGCGGTCCTTTGTAGTTCAGAGAGATTAATTAAGGCATCCTAATGAAAGAGCATGATACTGTGTATTGAGATGAGCTGTATTTGTTTGGTATATAATTTTAATTAGAGGTACTCAGATAATAGTATTATTATTATTATTTTTTAAGTCTGATGCATTTTCTATAAGCATGAAATATTAGGGATGCTCAAATGTCCAAATTCTGGCCAATAATGATAAGCCAATAATTGATGTTATGGCCAGCAATTAAAAAAAAAGTAAGTAAATAAATACTGCTGAAAAAAGCTGATAATAAAACTTCACTACCGTTCTAGTCATTGGAATCAGTAAGAAATATTTGGACAGAAAAAATATTAAGCAGTTAAACTTTTTTTCACCATTGATAAGAAATGTTTCTTGAGCACCAAATCAGCATATTAGAATGATTTCTGAAGGATCATGTGACACTGAAGTAATGACTGCGGAAAATTCAGTTTTACCATTTCAGGAACAAATTACTTTTTAAAATAAATTAAAATAGAAAACTGTTGATTTTAATTGAATAATATTTCACAATATTGCTATTTTATGTATTTATGTAAACTTTTGAATGGTACTGTGTGCATATATATTATTTAAAATGTATGTGTTTTAATAGTTTATACTATTAATACTTTCTTTCTTTCTTTCACAATGAAACATGGTGTTTGCTATGGAAGAAACAGAAAATATGAGGAAAAATAACATTTATGTGGATAACTGGAAGTTATGTAACTAAGGTTATTTAAACAACTTAAATCACATATCATAACTAATAACTGAGTTTCAGTTGAAGTTATTACTAAAGTACACTAGTGCAGTTATAATCTGTGTACTATGTCGTGATGGATTAATGCTGTGACATGGCAGAAAAACATACATGCTTCACCACATGACTGAATGTCACAACACATTATATTGCATGCTGTTAGACTTATTTTGATATTAAGCTTGAAATGCATAAAAAATAGTTCAGGTTTGAAACTGAAATACTTCTATGAATGCATTATTCAACCAATAATAATAGACAGTTTCTCTTTTTGATCCATATACTGTATGACACCCTGGACACATGGGAAGCACATTCATATCCTACATTCATATGGATGTATCTGGTATGTAGAGAGTGCCAGTGTGAGATGGGTGTCCTTGTGCATATCTCACACAGCATGAGCTCAACATGAGCATCATCAGCCTCTCCAGGACCAGTGAGAATGAGATGATGAGCTGCCACAGGAACCGACAGAGAGAGATTTGACACGGCCCATCTGCTCCAGACCTTACACACTCCTCAGTGGATTCTTCCCTCTCTCCTTCCATCAATCTGCATCCCTCATTCTTTCATGTCTCTGAACCAGCCTCCTGCTGCGTGTGTTTCTCCATCCATCTCCTCTCCTCCAGTTTAGTGTTTTCGTTCCTCTCCTGAGGTTAGTGGTTCTGGTTTAGCTTTCCTGCTCTCTTCAAAATGTGTAAACACACACACACACTGAGCAATATATTCAATATTTAGAATGTATTTGCAGTGATAAGTAAGCAACATTATAAATATTTCATTTTATCACATTTAAACAGATGTTTTTGTATCCCTTTTACTTTACTGTAATGAGAAACATGTAATGATGTATGAAGCAACATAGACATTGGACCTTTTTGCCCACAAACTTTCAATGAAAATTTGGCCCACACCTTAAGTCTAGGGTTTTTTCCACAGCTTTTTTTTTTATCATCCACCAAGTGAAAATCGAAATCACCAAAAGTCAGGCACTGAGTTACAAACTTCAATATTATTAAGCATTTGTTCCAATCCCTAATCCTAAGCATAAACAATAGTAATAGTGTACTTGCCTTAGCAAGCACCACTAATTCGAGATAAGAGTGAATGAAAAAGAAAGAGAGGATGAAAGATAACAGGAAAGAGGCAGTGGATCGAAGAAAAGAGGATTGAGTGAGTGAGCGCACGAGAGAGAGAGAGAGAGCGGAGGAGGAGTGCCTCCCTTCCCATAGCAACCGTTGGCAGCGAGCGGCTTCAGCCTGTTGTCTTACATGTGAGGAGCCGCAGTACAAACCATCACACACACTGACTCGTGGATCTCTCCTCAGCAATACACAGCGGCTTCATATATCAAACTCAGATATGTCCAGCTCCCTCCGTAATCACTAAGGAGATCAGGCGAGTGAAGGGGAGTGAGGGAGTGCGTGAAGAGAGCGGGGGAGCGTTTGGAGAAGACGCAGCGCTGGAGGAGAAGGCAGGCGGGGGGATGGAGCACCTGAGCACTCGCGAGCTGCCCAGGCTCTCCTGGATAGACACTCTTTACAGCAGTATGTACTGAAACCTCTGTTCTCAGCGTGTGTGTGTGTGTGTGTGTGAGAGAGAGTTGTGCTGAATTTGCTTGTGCTAATATTGTTATCGTCAGCTCTTTTTGAATTAGGCTCTCAGACATGTTGTTGTTTGTTGTTTAGTAACTGTTTGATCTGTGATGACTGTCAGGCCAAGTACAATATGGAAGTAAAAAAGTACCCTGGTATTCTTAATATGTCACTGTACTATAGTGTCACTTCTGTACTTTTATTGTCTGTAAAAAGTCCAGCTGACTAAACAAGTCATTTGTCTTTATACCTTCCTTTTTTCCTTTTCTTCACATTTTTTTCTGGTCTTCCCCTTTTTCTTGTCTTTTCCCTTTCTCTTCCTTCATTTTTCTTTTTACCCCTTTCTTCTCATTTTCATTCATGTCTTCTTTCTGTTTTCCTTGTACATCTAATTCTTTCTTTCTTTCTTTCTTTCTTTTAAAAAAGTATAAATAGTAGAAACAGTAAAAAATGTAAAAAATTAAATATATATATAAAAAAAAAACTTAAAATAGAAATGTTACCTTGGCACTAAAAAATGAAAACTGAAAACATAAAAATAACAGCTAATTCAGAATATTAATAAATACTATAATAGGATAAATGATACTAAAACAGCACTGTTTCCTTCTCCTGTTTCCTTTTTGTCCATTGCTCAACCTTCTCTCAACTTCCTTTTTCTTCTGTTTCCTTTTACCTTCTCTCATTCCTTTATTCCTTCTCTTTTTCTACTCCCTCAGTTCCTTCTTTCTCACCTTTTACTTTCCCTCCTTTTTTCTTCTCGCATCCGTGTCTTATGTTGTATCTTTCTTTCCCTTATCTTTTCTCTCTCTTTTCCCTTTCTTCCCAATCTCATCTCTGTCTTCCTTCTCTTTTCCTTCTTTCTACTTCCCTTTTCCATTTTTCTACCCTTTTTTCCATCTGTGTCTTTTTCTACCTTTTCGTTTACTTCTCTCTCACATATTTTCCTTTTCTTCCTTCCCTCATCTCTCTTTTCTGTTATCATTTGTCACCTTTTGTTTTCCTTTTCTCATGCCTGTCTTCTCCTCACTCTGTCTACTTTCTCTTTTCCTTCTTTTTTCGCTCTCTCATCCTTCTCGAGGTACCCTTCCCTATCACTTTCTGTCACATAAAATATGCCTAATTTCCATGGTTGACTGTAATAAGCCAAATTTGTTTGTATGAGACCCAAAGTACATGCTGTTCTCATGAATATTCAAATATTGTGTTGACTGTTTACAGTCAGATGGGCTCTTTATCTCTGGGTGGAAGTCATGTGGGCAGAAGCGGTCAGCAGGGGTTTGTGGGTAATGCTGGACTGAGGAGATGCACTTGTTGTGGTTGTTTAGTCTGCCGTTCATTTGCTCCGGCTGTAAGGTTGAGTTACATAAAGGGCTTTCAGAGAACGTTAAATGGAGGAAAGGCTAGCAGACACGCACAGATCACGTTGGAAGGGATGGAGGGGTAATGGAGTGATGAGAGAGAGAGAGAGAGAGAGAGAGAGAGAGATGGAGAGCTTATTTCATTCACTACAGAGAATCCATTGAGTTAACCAGGAAAGCACTAATCCACCGCAAACACCACCCTCCCCACCTTATAATTTCACACTGAATTATGTGAGATTTGTGTGTAAGTGATAGTGTGTGTGTCTGTATGATAATGTATATAATTGGTAATTCAGGAAAGGGGCAATCGCCACACAAGATGTTATTAGTTTCACCCCTCATCCTCCCCTGTTTACACCCTCACATGTTGTGTGTAGTGCATGCTAGTATTACCATGTCAGTGCTCCTGTGCTTCAGGACTGAGGAAGCAGGAAGCATGATTAGTGTTGTTTTACTAACCATGGTTCATGCCATGGTATGTGTTCGTCTGTTTTGAGCACTATAGTAAGGAAAAACATTAATTATTTCAATTATAAATAGATTATTACAAATCTTATCTTTATCACTTAATAATGTTTAATTTAATTATATATATATATATATATATATATATATATATTTCTCTATTAT
>NW_015552570.1:88310-89566 GCF_001515605.1 Sinocyclocheilus anshuiensis
TCACTTAATAATGTTTAATTTAATTATATATATATATATATATATATATATATATATATTTCTCTATTATATATTTTTAACATTTGTACATTTTTGATAAATACATTTATTTTATAAATACAAAGCATTATTTACAAATATATCAATTTTAATTATGAGAATATTTACAAAAAACGAAATGAACATAAAACAAAAATTAAAATATATATTTAAAAAATATATATTATTTCATTTTTGTTTTATTTTATGTTCATTTTGTTTTATTTAATATCATTGATTTATTCTAATTGTATATATAAAATAATTTCTATTCCATTTGCATGTTTGTTTTATTTTTCTCTACTGTGGTAAAACATATGTACACTTCTGGTCACCCTAGTAAATTACTACATTAAATAATAATAGTAAATATTAAATTACTACACTACATTGAATTAAAATAGAGTGAAAGGAAGATTTCAAGAGAACAAAAGAGCGAGTGAGAATTCATAAAGAGAATTCAGCCCCTGATATGTAGATATTTTCAGATCTAAATTACCGCACAGGGGTAAAACATCTCTTCAGCAGGATGCATTCAGCTTTTGTCTGGTTTTGATGACCTTACCAGTGAAGAGACCATTAAAAGCACAAACCCAAATCAAAGCCCTCCTCAGTCTCTGTCAGTCATGAGCTCTTTAACAAATTACCCCTGCACTCATTAACATACACTAACAAGCCTCATTAACTGCTTTGAAACAGTAATAACAGTGTTTTTGGATTCGCTTTGACTGATACTGTTTTTATTGTTTGAACCTTTTTTGTTCAGTGCTGAAGGTACAGCCTTGCTAAAAAAGAAAAAAAGTACAACCATTTAATAATTTATGGGCGTTATTAAACATTAAAAGGCTTTCTTGCTTTAATAAAGGATGTACATTTCAAATGACATGATGTTTCCATAGAGGCTAATATCAATATTAGCAAGAGTATATTAACAGCAGCAAATATAATCGTATTTGATATTTTCATAACATGCCAATGGGGAATTCACATTGCAAGATTTTTTTCTCACGAAAGCATAAAAATAAAATACATTAGTCATCATTGTATTTATGTATCTCTTCATCAGTTTGTTTATCTGTTAATTTCAGCTCTGTCTCTGGAATGTAAATCGATTCATTCTGGTTATTAAAGCCATATATTCAGTTGATCTCTGTGGATCTCTCTTCCACCTCCTCACAGCATTTTGGCTGATATCATCTCCTGCCTCCTCTACACTC
>NW_015552570.1:89907-100222 GCF_001515605.1 Sinocyclocheilus anshuiensis
ACTCTTTCTCTGCTCGGTTGTCATGGTTTCCTCTGTTCAGAGTGGTTGAGAGGCAGTAAACTTAGTCAGACATTGATGTGGAGAGTGGGTGTGTGTGTGTTCAGGTCCAGCAGCTGTGGTCAAACTCTCTTTGTCAGACTGAATCAGGCTGGTAGAACATGCGTCTCGTGGGATTATTCTCTCTCACCGAGATATTCCCTCCTCCTGTCACCTCCTGTATATCTGCATCTTTTTTGAAGTCCTGTTGTGTGTCAGATTCACAAACACACTGATTCTCACACTCAAATCCTCTCCTTTAGAGTCTCCCAGCTATCATATTGGTTTTATGTGTGTTATCTGGAGTGAGTTGAGCACTCTGTAGAGCTTTAGTCGTGATGCTGTAAGATACAGTAACTGACTGACACACTCTTCTACATTTTCCTGCTCTCTGGGGGTGTTATTCCCTTCTTGTCAGGAAAAAAAATCAAGGTAATTGGGTGTAATCAAACCCTTTTATACAATAAAAACCCCTTTTTGAAAAGCACTCTGTACATTTTGATGAAAATGTGAGTCAAATGCACTGTAAATGTGTGGCAGTAGACAATTGACCTTTTTAGCACACAAAATTGATCTGAAATGTGACGTACCTTAACTGTTCTAGAGTCTTGTCGGTGAAATTGCTAATTTGTTTACTTAGAATAAGCACTAGCACACCTCTTATCAACAAGCCACATGATTTTATGTGTCATTCAGTCCCATATAATAATCTTAGCAAGACTCTCCCATGTAAATTGTTTCATACAACCATCTTTATCATCCTGTAATCCACAATACTCGTCATAATCCCCTTTGTGTCATTTAGTTTCAGAGGCACACAGCAATATTGAGCACAGTTGCTCTCATGTGACTGTACATGAGCATCAGAAGAGCTCTGTTACATAAGAGAGAGTGAGAGAGACATACCTAATACTACAGGAGGGACATTGACATTTATGGACATTTTAGCAGCAAACTAGCTTACAAGAAAGTGCACATACTGTGCTAGTGGCATTTACCAAAGCAGCTAGACAAGAGCACAAGTGCAATACTAAAGCTGGATGTCAAGTGTGTGGATGAGCACTAGAGTCTGTGTAATCCCGCTGACTGGAGAGGCTCTGAGAGGTGTGCAGGGGTCAGGGGTCTAAAAGAAGGTGTATTTGAGTTGAGTTTTTAGGCTTGATGTGAAGCAGAGTATAAAATAAAAAATACAGTTTTTTAAAAAGTCTTTATTTTTATTACACTAATACAGTTTTAAAGACAAAGAAAAATAAAGGAAAATATTGCTTTCATTAATAATAATAATAATTTATCTGTTGATGATGTTTATTAGAACTGTAGATGTAAATGTGCCACATTGAAATTGAATTCAGCAGCACATGCTTTCATAGAAGAACATTTGAATAATTCATTATAACCGTCCAGTAAGTGTTTCAATTGTTGATTGTTTTGTTATTTTAGGTGAAATATTTTGGATTAAATATACACAACTGGCCAAAAGTTTGGGGTTGTTATGATTGAAAAAAAAAAAGTTTTTGAAAGGAGTTTTTGAAAATTGTGAAATATTATTACAATTTGAAACAACTAATTTTCTAATTTAATCTATTGTAAAATGCAATTTTGTTTCCTGTGATGCAAAACTTCATTTTCAGCAGGCATTACTGCAGGCTTCAGTGTCACATGATCCTTCAGAAATCATTCTAATAGGCTACTTTGCTGCTCAAGTAACATTTCAAACGATGCAGTGGCGTCCATAGATCTCCATCATTCCTGTATTTGGGTTTTAATACAGTGTTTAATACAATACAATTTAACACAATATTTTCCTTTCGTTTATTGAGAGGCTGTCTCTGTGTTTAGTTTGTGTACTGTGGCCATGTCAGCCTTCATTTTGTTTGAGCTCTGTTCTCATGGATGCCTGTGGGCAGTGAAGTCTTTATGAGAGATGGCTTTCCTGGGTTTTCTGTAGAGCTGTAAAGGGGATTGTTGAAGCAGGGAGTGAGCTGCTGTTCTGGATCCCACTCACTGCACAAGAACAAGACACACCATTTCCAGCCACATGGTCTCAGAACAGTTTGTAGGAGAGAAGCACTTGTGTATGATGTTTGAGCTCAATGGCTCTAGTGTGACCCTCTTGATGCCCTGATGAGGTCTTCAGTTAAGCTCTTCAGTTAAATATATCAGCTTGAAATGAGTAAAGGTGCATACGTTGCATGACACAGACTTAATGTGTAAGTTCTGCTTGCAGTTGGAGGTTAGGTTAAATTTGTTTCACAAGACTTAGAATGTAGCACACAAATTCTATGGACCACTTTTATGATACTTTTATGGCGCTCTGTCATTTTGGATCCCCATTCACTTTCATTATATGGCTTTTAATTAATTATTTATAAACAATGAATGAAGTTAGTCTAATGACTTCTTAGGCACAGAGAGAGAAAGAGAGGAAAGATACCAATTACAGCAATTAAAGAAATGTTCTAATTAGAAACAGTCACTCTTTTGCTCTGCACTCAGCACTGATTTGATGTTGGTGTTTCTGTAGTTTCCCCTTAGTTTCATGCTCAAGTCACGTTCTGCTGTAGTGAGTGCAACAGCTCCAGGCACCTGTTTGGTTTCTGGAAAACATGAATCCATAGAAGGCTGGATGTTTATCTTGATATCAACCAGTGTCACTCCAATGAAGAACTTAAAGAATTAGTTCACTTCCAGAATAACATTTTCTTGATAATTTACTCACCCCGATGTCATCCAAGATGGGCCGCCACAGTCTAGTTAATGAATGGGAAACACTGACCCAGTCTAACAACCGACCATTAGAACTTGTATCATGAACACATACAAATAAACACATACATGAACACATACAAAATAAAACACAAATTTCAATATTCATTCTCCCCATCCAGTCCTCTACAAAGCATGCTGGGAACTACAAATCCCTGCCCAGTTTATGCAATTTTACATTAACATCAGCGAAAATTATTCATGTAGTATTAATGGAAATGGATTAAGTAAACCTCTGTTTTAAAATAGCAAATTGAGGTTAAAATAATTTTTGACTGAAGAGACACAAAAAGTGGCTGTTGATTTATTTGCAGTTCTGAGCTTAAAATGTGAAATATGACGTTTAAGCATTAAATTTATGTTATATGTATGCATAATTAGATCTCATACGCCTTTTGGTTCTTTGTCCACCCAGGTGCGTGTGTGTGTGTGTGTGTGTGTGTGTGTGTGTTGTCATGGTTGAAGACATGCCCTGCCCTGCCCTGCCCTTCTCGGCTGGTAACTGGGGACCTCTTAACTCTGCCCTCGGATTGTTAACCAATCAGAGCACAGCATCACAGACCACACACCAGATGGCTCAGCCAATGGGACCTCCGGCCTCTTTTTACTCCATCGGGGAGACGAGGTGTGATTAAGCATTCAGGCCAGTCAAGAGGAAAAGAGGAGAAAGGGGTGGGGAGGAGGAGGATGAGAGGAGGGATGGCCATGAAGAGCAACCTCACCACTGCGGTTCTCCTCTCTCCTCTTGTACCTCTAATCATTTCCAGCCTTGCATGTTTTAGTCATTAGTCAGAGGGTGTTCTGGGTAATTACATACTAGAAGGTAAAAAGAATACATCTCTAAGTCTCTATGATGGCTTGGGTCCCTCCTTCAGAAAGTATTATTGTCCACCAGGTCAAAATCATAATCACATCAAGTAATGGTGATGCTTATCTAATGATCTGTAGCTATGATATTTTGCTCAGCTTTGAACTTTGAGGCTCTCTCTAATAGAAGCTTTGATGGGGAGATCAGTCTTTGTCTTCAATCTGTTAAGTTAATATCAGAGCCACATGCTCATGTTCTATAGATGTCATCTTTCCACACCAGACTAATCTGCTTTGAAGACAGCCGATCAATGTCAGAGAACCCCAATGGCACGATTACAGCTCACACCCTCCGTGTTTATTCATGCCTTTCTTTGTGTTTGTCTTTTTCTTCTCATCTTTTTTATTCTTCATTGTTCTCTCTTCTTTGTTGTTGTTCTTCATCTTCTCCTCCTTCTCCTCTTTTTCATCCACCTTCTCCTCTTTCTCCTCCTACTTCTTCTTCCTCATTTTCTTCTTCTCCTCCTTCTCATTCTTCTTACTATCCTTATTATTCTTAATCATCTTCTCTTCCTTCTCCTTATTCTTCATCATCTCATTCATGTCATCCACCTTCTCCTTCTTGTTCACCTTCTTCTTCTTCTTCTTCTTCTCTTTTTCGTCTTCATCAGTGGTAAAGCAGCTCTGGTGTGTTATTTTGTTGATGCCGAAGCCGAGCCTCAAAACATAAACTTATTAACATTTATTCTCCTGCTGCCTTGTGAGATCTGGTATTTCCTTCTGGAAATGCAAATCTAGGTATTCTCCCACCTCACTTTCATATTTTAAGAATATCTTTCGCCCTTTCTTCCCCATAAACACACACAGCACTCTTTTCCTTGCTGTTGTTACATTTTAGTCATGTTTTAATCATGAGACATGCATTTGAATATAGTGTGGAACAATGTAGATTCAGGCTTGTGTTCACATATATGACAACATTTCTTTCATAAGGTTATGCTTTGTTTTTTTTTAAAAGTGGTTGAACATTAAACATTGTCGGTTACACCGCTTCAGGAAACACAATCAACAGGGAGTTTGACTGACTCTGCTAAAGGACTTCTGAAGGACTTCTGATCTCCATCCATCCATTGCTCCCTCATCTCTCATACCGCCAGAGATTGATTGACATGCCTGCGTTTGGTACCAGGCTGATATGAAACAAGATTTCATGGCTGAGAAAAATTGATTTATGTCAGTAATCTGTGGAGACGGAAATATGTATGGCGCCGTGTAGACACTGATTTAATGTGTGCTTTCTCCTGTATACAGCAAACGAGAGACGATACAAACACAATCTCTTTGCCTTCACATGAAAAACACCTCTGCTCCAGATAATTTATGTCATTTAATTCACACAGCCTGCGTGTGTACAGCTGCTGTCAGAAAGATACTCACAACGTGCTAAAACAACTCTGACTTTCCCCTGAGAACCATGTGGAGATGTATTCACTCTTATTAGAATTGCAAACTATCCGTTACACTGGGTTCACTGGATAATGTTCGGAGCTTTTGAATGAAATTCATGACCATATTAAATGCTGCCTGTGGAAGAGCTGTCAGCCAGTGACCCCTTAATCAATACTGCATGTCAAGCCAGCGCTGTTCACTGACTTGAACTGGATCCTTCTAAATCAATATGGTTACACTTCGCAAATTAAATGGCAGTCAGTATTCTCAGTTTTTGTGTTTTCCTGACCTATCGCTGGTGGTATTTGAGCATGGTTAAAAAGGCATATCTGGGTCGTGAACTGTGTATCTTACATCATCAGAGTTCTCTGAGGTCTGTCTGTAATGACCGATCTGCATTGACAGACGACAGCACCGCATTCTATGAGAGGAACATTGCTGACAAGCCTTTTATGCAGTTGTTATGCAACATGCCCACTTGCTCTATACACCTCTATTTTTTCTTCCCATTTTTTTCAGGAAGTACAAAAGTGAAGTCAAGCACTGCAGGTTCTTCCAGTACTCCCATAAACACTCATTGAGGCTGCCCAGTGGGTGTTAAGATTTAGCCTGTGTTAGAGAAAGGATCAGCCTGATGACGTCACCCAGCCACTCACCTATAAGACTTTTTTTTGTTGTTTTGTTTTGGTATGCTTTGTATTTTTTTCTGTTGTTTGCTTGATTTTTGTTTTGTGTTTTTGTTTGGTTAATGTTACGGCTGGACGATATGGCCAAAATTTATATCACGATATATTTCGATATCGATATTACAAACAAACAATGCTCAAATATGGTTTACAAATAAATTAATGTTCACTTTTTATTTGTATTTAGCCTTCATACAAACAAGAAATGTGAAATCACTGTCAAATAATCGTCTCAGACTCACCTAATTAATATGAATATATTTAACTTCAAACTATAGGCTAACATGCACTACCAGTCAAAAGTTTTCAAACAAGAAATGGGAAATCACCATCAAATAAACATAAGACTCTCAGACTCATCTTATTAATATTAATATATTTAACTTTAAACTATAACATAGGCTGATTATTCTTATAGATTGAAACAAAAGTGCTTCAGCCAAGATAAAGAATATGAAAAGTGCTCAGAGTTGCTGTAGAAAACTGAAAAAAGAGTGAGCAACAACAAAAACTGGAGACGGGCTTATTGAAAATGCAAATTCATTCTCTGCCAGCAGGAGGCACTTTTGGAGCAGCAAAAACAGCGGCTTCCCCGGTAACGGCTGTATACAAAGCAGCGCTGAGCTCATAAACGCTGCTTTATCAGATAAAATTAAAATGCCAGCAAAACTTTTCTGAAGACAATCAGTTCCCTTCAAAGATACGTTCATATAAAACACCCATGCCGTGTTTTGATTTTGAAACGTGCAGTGCTCATGTATATTTAACAAAGTTAATATCAGTAAAATATCAGTGTTGATGTTTTGGCGGGCTGCCACAAATAAATCGATGTATGAGAAACACTTAATTTATATTGAAATATCAGAAATGTGTTTAAAAATCATATCACCATTATTGAAAAAAATGTATATCGTGATATATATTGAAGGGGTCATATGACGTTGCTAAAAAGAACATTATTTTGTGTATTTGGTGTAATGAAATGTGTTTATGCGGTTTATTCTTTAAGAGTTTTTCACCTCAGGCTGATGTCAAAAACTTAATATGTTAACTGACATTTTCCCCTTGATTGCCTGGCATGTTTTGTACTCCTGTAATCAGGATAATTAAATCTTTCTAATTAAAAGCCCTTCAAACTTCAAGTTCCCCATGACATTGCATCACTCAGTGTAATTATGATGCTCGGAGCGCTGCCGGTGCTGCAACGTTAACGTGAAGGTTTTAGATCTTATAATAAATTTATGACTATACGATTGTGACTTTTTGTCTCTGGTCTGTTTAAAACAGCTTTGTGGGGATGCCTGTATGTGACCTGGTCAGGTTCTATGGATAGTTTGACTTGGATAGTGGATATATTCACTGCATACTAATTGAATTGAATGTAAGGGAGTCTGGACACAGTTAGCGAAAGCTAGAGATTACGGTTTATAATGTTGTATATATGGACATTTTTCTTACACAAACGCATTGCTTTGTTTAAGAAGGCCTATATTAACTAATATATTTATATTTACGGTATGTGTGTGGTGTGCTTTGGAAGCTGGGTGACCAAAAAAGGGAAGCCTTCAGACTGAATCTGAGCAGATGAAGGATGTGTTCATATTGTGATTTAAACAGACATCTCTCTCACTCTCTTACTCACTTCGCTTTGTCGTCCGGCTCATACCAAGTGGTGGAATCTCTGGGAAACTCGTTCGAGTAATTACTGAAGAGTCATGTCATCTCCATCCGGGAGAATCGGCATAATTAGGACATATGGGGGATGTGCGTGACTGTTGCCGTGGCGACAGCATGAGGTGCTTGCCCTGTCATTTTATATGTCTCTTTTTCTCTCCCTCTTTCTCTGCTTCGATCCAATCAGTGTTCTTATATTGAGAAGAAGCCTTTTTTATGCCATTGTGGAGTTGTCAGGACCTTTGAAAGGTTAGGCCATCTCCAGCCTGCTGTTCTTTACCATTTACCTAATGTGCTGTTCTTTACTCTTTACCTAGTGTTACCGTATAGTTCTTATTGCTGAATATGGATTTGTTGAATAAATAGCAGAGAATTGTAAGTGTCAAAGTTTTTCTGTCAAGTTGACAAAGACCCGTTTTCCAGAAAAAACTTAGTGGACTGTAGTAGTACTTAAGTGCTACCTGATCTTTGTAACCTTTCAAAGGAGTCACACATGTATCATATACTGTATAGACAATGCTTTGCATTATTCATAAACAGACTTTTTTCCTTTTTATCTCAGCAGAGAACAAAAAGGTTCCAGTAAACAACATTGATACATTTCATTCAACTTGTATAACAACTCAAACAAAACAAAACAAAACAAAACATAACACAACAAAGCAAAACAAAGCAAAGCAAAACAGCAAAACAAAACAAAGCAAAACAAATGGTTTTAAGTGATCGTTTATTGTTCAGATACAAACAGTAATTTTTTAACTTGTTTTTATGTACATTCAAGAAAGATGCATATGTTTGTTTGCAATGCACTGAAATGATTTTTTTTAATCAAAACACAAAAGCCAATATTCAAGTTTTTATTTTACTGAAAACTGCAACTGAAAATAAAGTTTATTTAAAGGGGTGGTTCATTGCGATTCCACTTTTCTAACGTTAGTTAGTGTGTAATGTTGCTGTTTGAGCATAAAAAATATCTGCAAAGTTACGAAGCTGAAAGTTCAATGCAAATGGAGATATCGTCTTTTAAAATTCTGGCAGTTTAATGCCTACAAAAACAGCTGGTAGGGACTACAATGAGTTACTTCCCGGGTTCGTGACGTAACAAACCCAGATAAACCCTGCCCTCGGGAAAAGGCAGCAAAGGGGGCGAGGCCATGCTGCGCTGCTTTAGAGAAGAGGAAGAGAAAACTAGAGGTGCACGTAAAAATCTATTCATATCTCAAACTGATAAACGATATTAACGACGCCGTTGTTTACAATGCAACCGGAGCACATGCCGCTGAGGTGAGGGGCGGGTCGTTTAGACGTGCGCTAGAGGCGGTTTAGCCAATCACAACACACTGGGCTAGCTAACCAATCAGAGCCCATCGCCTATTTCTAAAGGTGGGCTTCATAAAAGAAGGAAATGATCCATGCGTTTCTCAGAGAAGGGACAGAGCGGTGTGGAATAAAGGTAAATTATGTGAAAAATAATGCGTTTTTAAAAAAACAAAGCATTAACACATGTTAGACTGCACCCCATAAACACAATCAAGCCTAGAAAAAACCCAGTGAACCACCCCTTTAATAATCAGTAAATTTATCACATTTAGTTGTATATCAAATTGAGCTGTGTATGAACATAACTTGCATAAAAGGCCATTTTAATATTATTTTTTTAATGATATAATTGTTTCTACTTCAATTTGTTTTTGAAATATAGACATTTAAATGGTGGCTTGTTTTCATGACAGATTTATTCAAAGATACATTAAATAATGAAGACAACAGGTTATGGAAAAATATAATAAATATGTAATATTATTACATGAAACATTATATATTTCACTAAATTGTACTATTTCTTTCAACATACTCTCTAATATTCATTCATGTTTATTTTGTGCAAGAAACTCGTAGTAAAAATTAAGAGATGACACATGCTGCTCGAAATGAGGAGGCTACAGTGATCTGTCATGTCATACTAAAAGGCATCAAAACAACATTGTTTGAATTATAAAATTGTGATGAACATTTGAAAGCTCAGGCTTTTGTTTTGTATCAAAAGTTACAAAGCTTATTACGATTATTGGATAGAAGGCACTGTGTTCAGTGAAGTTTTGTTCACTCTAATAATAAAAATCTCTCTGCATGAGGTTCAGCCTACTCTGCTTATTATGTTCAAGCTTGCAGGACCCAGCCAAGTTCAATAATATTACTAAAACAGCCCTTTTGTTGTATAAATGGCCTTATTATTGTGGTATTACAGATGAACAGATCACCTGCACAGCCTCTTTTGTTTTTGTCCAGTTTAGCCCAACATTGTGGTTGATAAAGAAAGTTTAGCCCAACATTGTGGTTACTAAAGAAAGTTTAGTCCAACATTGTGGAAATTTACTAAAATGGTGGTTGCTAAAGAACAGTGATTATCTTAGAGGTGTATTAGAGCAATGAATTGAAGGAATAAGCAAAACAACTAGATACATTTTCTGGAAATAATATGAGTGGTGCTTGCCATTAATGTGTTCTGGGTTGTTGCCATGGCATTGCTTTGTGGTTGCTAAGGGCTTCTGAGTGAATGATAACCCTTTGCCAGTCTGAGATGGAAGTTTTACAGCTATTATGTAACTTTGAACACCATTCATAAACTTATTTTGCTGAAAAACGATGGCATGTGGTGTAAAACATTACTCATTTGTTTGTTCTGATGCTTCCAAGACTATCTCAAAGTCACTCTTACACTTTCAAATAGAACCTTGTTAATGTCAGACAGATAGATAACATTACATTGATGACATGTTTACATCAGCGCTATTCAAAGCATAACAGACAACCACATGATACAGGCATCAGCTGAGCCCTGATCCAGTGGAAAGACAAAACGAGTAAGAATGGAGGGAGATAGGGAAAGAAAGTGA
>NW_015552570.1:100451-119528 GCF_001515605.1 Sinocyclocheilus anshuiensis
AGGGAAAGAAAGTGAATGTAGTGATGATGTGTGAGAGAGAAAGAGTTGAATACACTGTGAAAAATAGATGTCTGTTCTGCTAAACCGCTTCTGGCTCCTCAGATGAGATGCTTCCATGGAGAGGAATTCCAATTTAACGCTGTGATGGTGAGACTGATTGGAATTTTCTCTGCCACTATTAGCTCATGTGTTGTATAATGAGTGTGTGTGTGTGTGTGTGTTCAACCCTCTACGGACACCTTGGCAATTGAATCGCCATTGGCTAGAATGAGTTTTCATTTTAAATAAGCCCATCTCCAGCAAGGTTATTTTCGTAAATGAAAACTAAGACGAAAACGATTGGTCAAAAAACATTTTCGTGAACTGAAATAAAATTTAAAAAATCAAAATAAATTGATGTGTGTCGGTTTAGGGAAATACCGGGAAATACCCGTAAATGGCGCATCATGCACGTGAGGTTTCCCGATGGCCAGTCCGCGCCTTTCCACGGACACGCAGAACGTGCAGAATAGTCTTTTCGCGGCTTAATATTCATAGACACTAGTCCATATCGCGTTTTGATTCAAGTGTACTGACCTACTTTTGATTTATTCGTCCAAAATGTGGCATATTCCGTCCGCGTTAGGCTATAGGAATTCCGTTTTTATGACTGGATTCTACGAACCAGTCTGTTTTCCGCATCGCGTAAATTATAGGGCCGTATGTCTCAGAGTAGTCAGTGCAATTTGGGGAAAAAATCAATTAAATCTGTATGTAGATGTGTGTAAATATTCAAATGTAATCCCCTTTGTAATCGTTAACATTTTCATAAGTAACTGTAATTTAATTACACATTTTTTCTTAGTAACTGTAACTGATTACAGTTACATTTATTTTGCAATTAAATTACGTAACGCCGTTACATGTAACTAGTTACTCCCCAACACTGGTCGTAAGTGAATTGATATTTGTGCTATACATGTTCTGAGGTGTGTGTGTGTTCTGGTCTCATTTTTACAGAAAAGAACAGATGGCAAAACTGTCTGTCACCACCCCACTTTTTCCTCTCAACCCCTCCTCTCATTTTGTTCATCTTTTATAGGCAAGCTTCACTGTTACAGTTTTTCATGCTGAGGGTAAGGGGTGCTGTGGACATTGGACAAACAGTTTACCAACTTTTATTTCCTGTAACCATAAGAATATAACACACATACACTTAAATCATCTTGCAGAGTTTTGTTGAAGAGATGTGCTGTTACCTTTTAAGTGATTGGTTTTGAGATTTTCGTCTTGTGGAAAATGTAAAGATCTAGGCCTAGTTTTGTATCATCTTTATACTGTGATCGCTTATCTTTTTCACATCATCCCTCTCTTCTCTTCATCTCCTCCTCATTCTTTTCCTAATGACGTCCCTGAAGAGACACTGTGATTCCCCTCGTGCCATCAATAACCCTCACCAGATGAGACTGACATACACGCACACACTGATATTAGTCTTGACTTGCCTCTATTTCCACAGGGTTAAAAATCTAGAGATGCAGAAAGACAGTGTGAGCCAGAGAGGTTTGCAAAAGATTACGTAATTCTCCTGAACAGTTGCACAAAAGTGCTGAGGAAGGACATTGTACTAGTGGTCGACCGATATCGGCCGATATTTTTTTTTTTCTCCGGAAATTCAATTTTTCAAATATCGGCATCGGCCGATACGTTTTTCTGTTTGGCCGATGTGTTCTTTTATCTTGACGGCGCGGCGGACTTTTATTTTGAGATTGCAGTGCCTGAACACGCAGTGCTCACATTCTCCCTCTTGTTTGCTGTCGTCGTTCAGTTCTGTCTAATATGGATAAGTCTATCTAATAATCAGATAGAACAAAGGAATTAAAATGTGTACAAAAAAGTATTATAACGATTGCTTTAATATTAGAAAGGCAAACATTATAATACTTTCTCGTTTGCCGTCAGCATTCATCAAATACGCATTTATATCATTTAAACAAATCTTTGAATGACTAATGAACATTTAATTTGACAAACCTTGCAGACTTAGTCTAGTTGAGATTAGGGCTGCACGATAAATCGCATGCGATATTTAATGCGCATCTTGTCAGAAAGCTGGTTCTGTAATCAGCGGTAAATCTCCATCACCTGCGGGCTTTCACATTGAGCAGCATTAACTACACAGAGCCGTTGTTCACTGACGAGCTGCGCAAAAAATCGCGCGAATATGAACGTGAACTAGCTCTATCGTGAACAACGATAGAGCTTGAAAGATCAAAGACAATTTTTAATATAACTCCGACTGGATTCGTCTGAAAGAAGAAAGTCATATACACCTAAGATGACTTGAGGGTGAGTAATTTATGGGCTAATTTAAATTTTTGGGTGAACTAACCCTTTAAGTGATTAATAATAAATATTTAACCTGATGGAAGAATATTTAATCTGCAACAACATTGTGAACTTTTATAAAGATATGCTTGTCCATTCATTTTTAAAAGCATCATTATGCAAAAACACGAGGAGAGTTCTCTGCATAAATAGTACACTGATCTGCCAGTTGTGGGCACATCTTTTCTTTTCCAGTATGGGAAAAATATGGTTGACAGTCCAGTTTATGGTGATGGGATGCACGTAACTATGTGGCAAAAATGTCCTTTAAAGATGCAAATATGTTCTAAAACTTGCCTACTCTTCTGATACACACTCATAAGTATGTACATTTTTTCATAATAAAAGTACATACCTTAAGGACATAGTATAAGTATGTGAATGGGGATGAAATAAAAATTAAACCAAACAAAAGAGTAAAACAAAATAATTTAGCAAAACAAAACAAAAATAAAACGCATAACAAAATTACAAAATAAAACAAAACAACAAAACAGGATACAAAACAAGAAAATAAAAAAAACAAAATAAAACTAAAAATGGTTCTTTTAAAAGACACATTTTTCCCCATAAACTTGCTATACTCTTCTGCTACACACGTAAAATTATATATATATATATATATATATATATACTTTTAGAGCATAGTATAGCATAGAGTACATACTTTTAGAGCAGTGGTTCTCAACTTGTTTGGCATGGGACCCACATTTTTACATGGTCATCAAGCTGTGACCCAAATTTTTAGGAACTTGAATTAAGCAAATTTATTTCTCATTATTTGTTAAAACATACACAAGTAGTGTCCCTATTTACTTAACTTACGACAGATAAATTGTAAGAAAATCACCAAGACTTATGAGAAAACTTCTGCCTATACGCCTCGGGGACTAATTCATAGGCCTTCAACACTTCAATGCGCCGACAAATGGTATCATTTGACAATGGTATGGTCTTCAGCTTATCTGCTGCATATTGATCCAGCACCTCTCTGACCATGTCCATGGCCACAGGTAAGAGAAATTCTTCTGCTATTGTGTGGACTTCCTTGGCCTTTGCTACACGGTGAGCTACACAGTAAGATGCGCGGAGTGCCTGTACTTGTTTTGAACACGAAGATGTTAGGCGCTTTTGTGATGCCCTCAGCTCCTGGAGTCGTCTTTGAAAATACTCCACAGGGTTTGTCTTTGCAGCCGCGGTGTTTCGTTTCTAAATGTCGTTTTAATTCAGATCGTTTCATGCTCTCTTGTGAGAGCACCTCACTACTAGGGGTGTAATGGTACACAAATATGACGGTTCGGTACGTACCTCGGTTTTAACGTCACGGTTCGGTATGATTTCGGTACAGCAGGGGAAAACTTTTTTACTGAACAAGTTGCTCTTTCTTTAAATACGTTCAGTTATAGTTTAAATGTTCTTAAAAATAAAAATAAAAATCTACCTCAGCTTATGCTTAAAACTATAGGGAGCCCTTTTACATTATAAGGTTACAATTAGGCCTAACAACTTAACCCAATTAACTTAAATTTAATTACTATTTATTTTTAAATAGATGATCAACACTCAACTTTAAAAAATAAAAAAATTAATAATTGTATGCAAACATGTAAACTGCACATAATGCAGTTTTTAAATGAATTTATAAATAATAAAATTTCTAAGCTATTTGTTAAAATATATTCAATTACACAATGGCTGTCACAGCATGATTAATTTAAACATACTGTACATTAAATAAATAAGACGAACAGGTTTAGTAAAATATAATGAGTATATGGTGTAATATTTTGCAAAATGCTCCTCTCTAGACTTAATTTCTCTAGTGAACTAACGAGCTGTGGACACTGATGACTTGCTGAGGTAAATTAAATGCTACGTGACATTTTATTTCCACGCTGTATTGTTGATGTCTTTCCGCGGTTGAAACACTGATTGAGCAATTACATGAGGCATGAGATGTTCAGTCATGTTTATTCGCGTTAAAACTAGTAGTACAGAGGAAGGAATGACCGCGTTCACTCGCGCTCCGCTCTGCACAAATCTGCGGGGCGTCACGGCTCAGACACGGGAACCGGAGCTGATCGCGGCCACTCTAGTCAATGCTTGTGTTGGGATTATATACCAGCACGTTTCTGAACCGTCCCAGAAGCGGCTCTCCAAGGCGTTTATACAGCGATCTGTCATGCCACATCAAAGACTGTCAAAACGCCATTTATTATTTGAATTTCCGGAGGAAAAAAAAAAGAAAACTGTATTCGTTCGGTTCACATGCGTACCGAACCGAAAGACCCGTACCGAAACGGTTCGGTACGAATACGTGTACCGTTACACCCCTACTCACTACATACAACACACTGAGGTTTCAAGCCCTTTTTGTCATCAATATACGTATGTAAATCCATATTTTACATATTCAGGGTCATACTTGCGCTTCGCCATATTTGGTGCTATAATAAAATGAAATTTCACATGTCAAATGGTAGGGCTTTAGCACCCGCATTAACAAAAAATAAAAGTCGTATCAGCAAAATGTCAAAAATTAAGCTTTTGTTGTTCCTTTGACCGCACACTCCGCGACCCACTCAAAAAGGTCGTCGTGACCCACCAGTTGAGAAACACTGTTTTAGAGCATAGTATAAGTAGGTGAATTGGGATGAAACAAAACAGCAAAACAAAACAAAATAAAGCAATAAAACAAAGCAAACAATAAAATAAAATACAAAAAATGCAAAATAGAAACAAAATGTATTATTTTATTTAAAAATACAATTAAGTAAATCAAACATTCAATGAGACACAAATGAATACTAACCAATTAAACCTCAGCAGCTCTGAGAGCTCTTCAGAAGGGAGCGCTGCATAAGGAGCTTGTAAATTAGTTTTTTCTCTTGTCTCATGCTGGGATCAGTGTGGAGAGGCAAAAGTGTGATCTCAGATCCCCTCTGAATTGTGCTGTGGGCTTTACAGCAGTGGGACTAATCATCACTCTCCACTCAGCAAATTAGATTACAGCCGTTCTTCAAACACAGCAGAGTACTGCTGCTGAGATCCTTTTATTTGGTGCTCTGTTTAACACATGCACACATAATACAAACAGCAGCAGCCCAACACTGTGTTGGAGGTCGTCTAATACCTTACATTATTTGCGTTCACTAAAATCAATTTCCTATGAAATGACATTTAAGTTGGCCACTTTAACATGGGTGATGTGCGTGTGTGTATCTGCTGCTCATCAATCATCTTGTCAGAGTGGAGTCGACTGGGTGGGATGTACGTGTGAACCAGACATGCATCCCCTCAGTCTCTCCATTACAGCGGAGAAATGAGCCACCGCTCAACATCAGCCCTCAGAGGAAACAGGAAACACTTATATTAAAAACGGATGTGTGCCAGTTATGTTAAAATACATCTTAATCTGCAGAGATCTTTCTTTCTCAATCTTTTCACTACAGTATCTGTTAAACTCTTCATCCTCAAATATAGTACTACGTTCTGCATTTTTAATGAAATTTTTTGCTCATGTGCAGATATTTGTCTCTTTCCCTTCCTCCAGAAGACTTTTAGCACTTATTCCTACTGATTACATAAGCCAATCAACTTCCTGCCATAATGTCTGTCTTCACCAGCAGATATGATTGTGTAGAGTACATGTGTGAGCAGATGAGGGGTCAAAAGGATTGAATTCCTCAGAACAGACTTGGATAGTCTTTTTGTATGTTTAATGTCTAATGAAGGTGTGATATGTGTTGTGTACTTGCTGGAAAGTAAAGATCCTGGGAAAAGGGATGTAACATTGTTTAGGAGTAGTTGTAACCTCATTAAATTTTTATACAGCTGTAAGATTTTGATGCGTCATCAATATTTTTGGTCTGTTTTTGCAGCAAAAGAAGACTGTAGATTTAAATGTGTATGCACTACTGTTCAAAAGTATTTTTTCAATTATTGCTTTTAAATAGCAAGGATGCATTAAATTGATACTTTTATCATGTAATTTTATCATTTTTATTTTGTAACATTTATAATGCTACAAAAGATGTTTCTGTTCTGAACATTCTATCAAATTTATTCAGAAAAATATGATGTCCACAAAAAAAAAAAAAAAAAAAAAAAATAGGCAGCTGTTTTCTACATTGTTAATAATAAAAGTTTATTGAGCATCAAAAAAGCATATTAGAATGTTTTCTGAAGGATCATGTGACACTGAAGACTCGAGTAATGATGCTGAAAATTCAGCTTTGCCATCACAGGAATAAATTACATTTAAAAATATATTACAAATATTTGATTACTGTTTCTAATCAAATAAACGCAGCCTTGGTGTGCATAAGAGACTTCTTTCAAAAACATAAAAAAAAAATCTTACAGACACCAAACTTTTAACAATGTCTGCTAAAATGATTTACCGTCAAGAGGACACTAATATTTTGATATATTAGCCTAAAAAAAAAAAAAACGTACTAAAAAGGTGCAACATTCTATGATTTCATGGGGTCTGAAACATTAGCAATGCTAAAACATAACCATAACCATTTACTGTCACTGACTTACCATATGAGATTTTATGGAACATTCTCCAACTGTGCAATCATTTCTTCTTATCTTCCATTGTCATACAATGTTTACAATGCTTTTATTCTGAATCTGTTCAGATTTGGTCAAAGTGAACTTGTCTTTGGCTACTAAATCTGAATCATAAAAATGCACAGTCAGGGGGAAAAAAACATGATAAACCATGAAAAAACAAAAACGTGATACTGATTTTTGGTCAAACCGCCCCACAGTATCAGTATGCATGTGTGAGTTTAATCAGGATTATTTTCCTCTTAGCGGCTGTGTGTATTGTACAGGGATGACTGGATACCTGTTGATGAAAGATTCCTACTGGGATCTATTCTATTTTAGGTGCATGCATGCTAATTCAGCCCAGGTTTGGCTGGAGACAGACTTTTGATTGCTGGCATAGAGCATAGAGTCTGGTGCACACTGTAGCCTGTTCTGTCCAAGGACTTTCCACTTACACTGGAAGTGAATCTGAAATCGATGCTACCGCAATAATAGACCGTGGTGCAACAAAGTGGTGTCTGATTTGGAATGATGACATAGCAGTCTCCGTGAATATTGTATAGACAACAATAAACAAATTAGGACTATGTGTGTAGACCTTCCATCAGAAAGTAATACGTTCTGGCTTCTTCAATGCCATTTTAGTGTGCTGTATGCATCAGACGTTGTGTGAATGATCCGTGGGTAGACTGTAGGTGTGCCATCTGACATTAAAGCTAATTTTGTCTTGTTCTTTTTTGTTTTTTTTACACTATTCATCATATCATGCCTTTATCTTATCATATTTTTGCCACAGAAAATTTGGCTTTTCTTGAAATTGCACCTTAAATGTTGTCTCTCTCTCTCTCTCTCTCTCTCTCTCTCTCTCTCTCTCTCTCTCTCTCTCTCTCTCTCTCTCTCTCTCTCTCTCTCTCTCTCTCTCTCTCTCTCTCTCTCTCTCTCTCTCTCTCTCTCTCTCTCTCTCTCTCTCTCTCTCTCTCTCTCTCTCTCTCTCTCTCTCTCTCTCTCTCTCTCTCTCTCTCTCTCTCTCTCTCTCTCTCTCTCTCTCTCTCTCTCTCTCTCTCTCTCTCTCTCTCTCTCTCTCTCTCTCTCCCTCTGTCTCTCTCTCTCTCTCTCTATATATATATATATATAATAGTAATGGTTAACTTAGGTGGAAAGGAACAAAAAGCACATACATGAAAAATGTGTTTAGTGTTACAAGGTTGTATTTTTTAGGTAATTTTCACTTGCAAAGAGCCCTGAATCAGCAGTCAAGTGGTAAAAGATGTTTCAAACTCAATTTAATAAGAAACTATTTTTAGACACCACCAACAACGACAGTGACCTATTTAAATACTTATTTTGCAAATGTAGTATCTTTTTCTCCCATAATTAATCCTCAATAGGAGGTTTATTGACTCCCCATACTGGCTGACAACAGTTTGATGTGTATGTCAGTGTAACGTGTTTCTGGTGTTTTCACTGTATGTCCATTGTAGTAGGCACCTTTAAACTCACTCGCATGCCTATAAATAGAGCATCGTTTCATATTCAGGATCCTCTCATTCTCATTCAACCAGTGGCAGCATTGAAGAATCTCAAGTTGTCGTGGCAGCCTGGGCACTCGGCATGGAAACAAGCTGTTGATTGACAGTGACGGGGCTAAAGGGTAGCTGGCTGTCCATCAGGAGCGATCCGTGTTCCTTTGGGAGCTGATGTGGAAATACCATAGTGTGTGTACAAGTACTGTGACATCATCAAAACTTCTACCCATGTCATCATGAAGCCCTGATGGAACATCATGATTCATTACCATTACATGGTGTGGAAATGTTGTGCCAACTTTGTCCTTTATACTTTACAATGAAGTTCAATTCATTACATCACAACATTAGTTAACACATTAGGAATCATAAACTAACAATGAACAATCCTATTACAGCATTTATTAAGCTACTGTAGATTAATGTTACTTTCTGTATTTACTAATCATTATTTTACTAATCACACAAAGTGACAGTAAGACTTAAACTAAAAATGTCTTTTTCAACCTTCATTCATTAAAGTATCATGACAAAAGTATGACAGTTTACACAAAAAATAATGAGCAGCACAACTGTTTTCAACATTGATGATAATAAGAAATGTTTCTTGAGCAAATCAATATATTAGAATATATTAGAATGATTTCTGAAGGATCATGTGACACAGAAGACACTGAGTAATGATGCTAAAAATTCAGCTTTGCCATCACAGGAATACATTACATTTTAAAATAGATAAAAATAGAAAATGAATACTTTGTAATAATATTTTCATATATTTTACACAATATTGCTTGCATAGGTAGAAGTGCTTGTGTTCCTGCTTCTGTTTACACAAAACCGTTTATCCATTTAAATGCAAAATGCAGTCAACACAGTGGCGCTCAGCCAGGTCATGTGATTAATGACACAGGTTTAATGTGTCCTCTTGAGTGTTTTGTTTCATTACAGTCTGTGAGTTATGGATCACATTCACTTATAGTAGAAACTTTCTGGCAGTTTGTGAGCACTGGGTGTTCAATCATAAGTGTGGCAGATTTAAATGTCCTCAGGGTCAATATAACTGCTGGAACTTTCTTCCATAGAGTCGCTCTGAGTTTGATTGATTTGAGTTCAAATACTGAAATTTTAAGGGGATATTTGCAGTCTCCATTACCATACCTCTCTCTTTGTGTTATCAGTGATTTACCCTTGATTTTACATACTTTTTTCATTAATATTCTATCTGTACATTGATTAAACTACTTCATATATGATTGCAGTTAAATTTATATTGACAACATACAGTAATTTAAACTTAATAAAAATAAATCTGCCATATAAACGTATATTTTATATAGGAACTGTAGTAAACACTGTACTGAAAAAAAATTGGTCTAAAATACTTTGTGCAAAGTATTGCATAAATCATTTTGATTTAGACCAACAAGCTTATTATAAGGCCTTCATAATGAGTTAGTTTAACTTGTAAGAAAATTTTAGTCAACACAAAAGCAGTATGAAACATTTAAGATCTAGCACCTATATTCCCCTGAAAACAAATGTAAAAAAATTCCTGATCTTTCTAGATTTTCCTTCATCATGGTAACCTTGGATGTATAATGCATGGCCTTTTTCGGTTTATTGCTTTAATAGCAGATTATTTAGTGAGATCTCTGAAAGGGAACATGGTGTGACAGTAAACAGATGTGCGTGTTTCCTTTCATTCATATCATGAAAGGCTCAGGCAGTAATCAGTGTTGATGTGGCATGTTTTAACAGGGCTGTGTGGTGGTAAGACAGCTCTTTCATACAGCTTAGCACAAAGACCGGACTGTTGACCTTTCCGGCCGGCTGCTATTATGCAAAGCAGGACAGTAAACAACTATTACAAGCCTTTTACCGTTTACGCCTGAACACTTCTCCTTGTCTGCAGGAAAATGGCTTGAAATCAAATTTTACAGTTTCGCTTCAGCCACTCAAGAAACAGGATGTGCACTCATCATTTCCAAGACATTACAGATGTAGCCTAGAGGAAATCTGTAGATTTTTGTAGCACTTTTATGTGCATTTAGTGGACAAGTAAAATAAAATAAAAAACTGACAACATTCACATTTGTCTCTAACTCAATGGCTCAACTAGTGTTAGAAAGGAAATTAATATCAAAATACCAATGGGGAACTAATGACAGTATAGTATACTTTAAATAATGTGACGTGTTTTTCTCAACTCTATATGATTACCAGGAAAGGCTTGACAATAAGGACTCGGGATGTCTTTTTATGTCTTGCCAGTTTAAACATTAAAGCGATTTTAAACCATTCAAGCATGATTTGACGCAAAAGATACCCGAAGCACACACACACACACACACACACACACACACAGAAAGCTGCTTCTCAGACAGTGTGCAGTTAGCACATTCAGTTCTTTTTCATGTCTTAGTGTGCTTGAATGGACAAATACACACAAAATTGTCAAAAAGCCCACCTGTATCCTCGGTCGGCTATGTCTTAAGTGAAGGTAATGTATTAACTTATAATAATATATATTTGATCTGTGCATTCGGTCTTAAAGGGACAGCAGTCTGTCTGTGCCATTAAAGGTGACATATCATGAAATTCTGGCTTTTTCTGTGCTTAAATGATATAATCAGGTCCCAGGTGCATCTACCAACCCAGGAAACGTGAAAGATTGTTTTGGTATGCCTTTCGCTGCAAGCTTGTGAAAAAACGAGCAGATTTCGCTCCTCCCATGATGTAGAAAGGGGATCTTATTACATTACCGCCCCTTAATCTGCACGTTTCCACCTACGGTGCAGTCATTGTGTTTTTGCAAGTGACAATTGTGTACCAGTTCTAATGCCATGGCGAAGGTTTTTCTGTAACTCTGTATGTTGATTTTAACATAAACTTGTGTGTATTTGACAGTTTAAGCGCAATAAGTTATGAAAGAGGCCTTAGTTTAGTGCTCACATGCCATGTGACAGCCATGTTCTGTGTGCATGCTTCGGATGTTTTCGCTCAGAAAACTGTATATCAGAAGTTTAAACTAATATGGTTTAAAACACGATTTCAGCGTGACAGACATGATAAACAAAACCAAACAGATGTTTTTTGGCAGAGTATCTGAGATACAAGCTGTAAAGGCAGCCCTATTCTGGAAAAGGGGGTAGGGAGCAGCAGCTCATTTGCATTTAAAGAGACATGAACGAAAACAGCATGTTTCCGCTTCCACTCAAAATAGGCATTTTCAAAATGATATAATAAATGATCTGTGGGGTATTTTGAGCTGAAACTTCACAGACACATTCTGGGGACACCTGAGACTTATATTACATATTGTAAAAAGGGGCATAATAGGTCTCCTTTAATGTTAATCAAACAACACGAAAAAGAAAATCACTCACTGCTCTTGACTAACTTTTTGCAGCTTTAATAAGGATTATATTCTATATTTTTATTCTATAATCTATATTTCATTTATACAGTGTAGACTATGCAGTGTTATTTTATATGTATAGATTACTTCATTCAGTTTGTATAATATCTTACCTGAATACTACTGTTAGACCTGCCTGAAAAATTAAAGCATTGTTTACCTAATTTGTATCTTCGTTCTGTTAGATTTATTTGTGCTGTTGCTATTGTTATTTGTATATTTGTTCTCATTTTATTTCTTGTTTTTACTAATGTTTGAACTAGGGCTGCTTGATTATGACAAAAATCATAATCACGATTATTTTGGTCAATATTGTAATCACGATTATTTAACACGATTATTAGTGGGCCATATGACCAAAAATTTACATGAAAGATTTATTTAAAGATAGTGATATATATCAAATATATATTTTCTGTAAATAAGGTTGCTGTGACATCTACATTTTAGAGACCAGCGAAATGTCACAATTCTCAATACCACAGCAGAATACTAGAGTAACTAATATTAGTTAAAAAAATACAAAAAACAACAATAAAGGTCCTCAAAATTATTGAAAATAATTAAACTGCCAGTAATAAAAAAGCAAAGGAATACAATAGAATAAAAAAGATACAAATGAAACAAACTGTGCTTTAAGTTTTTTTTTTATGCAAGTCTAAAGTATTCAGTTAACAGCCTACTAGATAAATTGAATAATCTAATGTAAAATAAAACTGTCTTCACTGTAAGAATTAAACATCCTTTGTTTCTTATTAAACCTACAAAAGTCCTTCAGTCTAGAGCAGTGAGTGATTTTGAATTTGTCTTTTGTTGTTTGATTAATATAAAGCACACAGTTGGCAGCATGAATATAAGCCCGCTGTCACTTTAAGAGCTGCACGGATCCAATTTACTGTTACACAATTATTTTCATTCTCAACTCTTTACGTTCATTTATTACATAACCGGCGAGGGTTTACATGAATAATCACTAAGCGCCACATTTTTACACATTTTTGCATGTATTTGACCGTTTAGGTGCTAAAAGTTGACTTTACATGTCCGTGTTGTGTTCCGATTCTGAGCGCATACACAGTAATCCTCCAGAGGAACAGCGCAAGTTCTCTTTCACGCTTTTAAAAACATGAATAAATCTAATATACTTCAATAAATCAAGCACGTCCAGCAAAGGGGGCGGAATCAAGCAAAGGGCGCAAAAATAGTTTTATCTCGATTACGGTATATTTACTGAATTTCAGTTAATTGCACATCCCTAGTCTGAACGTTATGTTAGCTAGTAGTTTTTGCTGTGCTATTCAATGTGGAATAGAGAATTGTGTAATTTTCCTGGTTTCTAAAATTTTGGTTATATTAAAATACAAGAATACATGGGTTAAAAACAACAAAAATAGTCTTTGTGGCAAATAATAACAACTGTCTCAAACAAATGTGTTCCTGTCTATTCTGTGTGTTGAACTATGAAGCATTTTTTCATATACAGCTCAGCCTCTTGTTTACCTTGAATTGTATTTCCATATATTTGAATAAAACCTTTTCAAAGGTTCCTATTTGTTACATCCCCCCCATGTGTGCGTGCGTGTTTTGTTCCTCTGAAAACATGAGGTCTGTTTGATGCTGTGTGCTGTGTGAACCTTGTAAAGTTTAGGATAGCATTCACATGGCTTTCTTCTTTGAGGCTGCATGCGTCCTGCGATCCATCATTTCACCCCATAGTAAGACGGATAAAGTGTGTGTATATGTGACAGGGTGTGTGTGTGTGTGTGTGTGTGTACAATTTTTTCTTAACGTGTCTAAATATTGGGAGTTGCATCTATTTGACTCCATCTAATCAGAGTATTTACTTTAAAAGACTGAATATCCCATGTTGTTTAGCTTAAATGCTTAAACTGTTTGCCCCCACACTATGTGGGATCTTTGTTAATCTCTTTAAAACATCTCTTCTACCATCAGATTTATATTGGATTTTTCTTCTCTGTGGCTTCGTAGCTAAAGGAATCAGTTGCTACGTGTCTAAATATTGGGAGTTGCATCTATTTGACTCCATCTAATCAGAGTATTTACTTTAAAAGACTGAATATCCCATGTTGTTTAGCTTAAATGCTTAAACTGTTTGCCCCCACACTATGTGGGATCTTTGTTAATCTCTTTAAAACATCTCTTCTACCATCAGATTTATATTGGATTTTTCTTCTCTGTGGCTTCGTAGCTAAAGGAATCAGTTGCTAAAATCCCATAATGCATTCAGCATATGTACGTGGAGCCACATGCGACTACAGTCTCTCTCCGCTAAAGCCGCACTTTAGGTTTGCTGATGTACCGATCGATTTTTCTTCCCATGTATGCTGTCTAAACGCATTAAACAGGCATCAAGGCCAAACAGGGCAGTGTGTTTTGTGTTTGCTGCTTCACGAGGGTAATACGTTTTTGAAAGAAGGAAGTGTAGATTAACTCTTTACTGGTGTCTTCTTGGTGTTTAGTTCTCTCTTACACACATTTATACACAGTGTGATATGAGGCACACGTGATTTGCATATGAAGACTATATTTAGTACTGTACTGAACCAGTTTTGACAATTTGGCTACCTACTTTGGCTACCTTGACAGTTTTGACTACCTACTGTTGGTACAGTAGGTAGTCAACCAGAATGCCTGTTACCGTCATGCTTACCGCCGCGGCAAATACAAATCAGACACATGTGAAACTTGTTTGCGAAATCACCACCATGTGCCGCAAAGGGACGGTTGACACCGTTTGCGTAATAAAGTGGAAATATGACATTTTTACTTGTGAATGAAGATAAAAATTATGATCTAAATGACTTATAGTTTAATAAAAATAATAATATAGCATTATAACATTAAATCTCAACTAATTATGAATCATATAGGCTAAATGCGTAATGTTTCAGCTATTTGACTACTTTTAGATTATAGTATTACTATTTAGATTTAATATTACAGTGACGACAGTGCTTGAAGAGTTCTTACTTTTTATTGTACAGTATTTGAGGTGTGCATATTTATGCTATTTGCCACGTGGTTTGAGTTTGGAGAATTTGTAGATCACTTTTTATTAAATCATACCTTCATATTAGTTAAAACGTAAGAGCATGGTATTTATTCACCCCCCCCCCCCAAAAAAAACCCACGAAGAAACGAGTATAATGTTTCATTTTAAACGAATTAGAATTTTCATGTTTAAGCTAAACATTTCTTATGACATTTTTTTCTCCTGCTTGTCATGTGCGGGGCTCAGAGAATTGGCCTGCTGTAAGAAAAACAACTATGCTGCCTACACTGTGCCCTATTTTTGTTAGTTAATTTTTCTGGAAGTTCATTCATAAGCATTATTTCATGATTGCACTTTGATTCCTATTTTAGAATGACTTTAAAAAGTAATTGTAGCCTAGTTACAATGACAAACTTGAGTTTAGTTTTATTATAAATATAAAAAATGTGGAGCTAGGTTTTAGCCCTGACACATTAACTGTTTATATTTTCTCAAGAGTCAATTCTGCTGTTTTCTACACGCGCACACACACACACACACACACACACACACACACACACATACATATATATTGTTTCATTTTAAACGAATTAGAATTTTCATGTTTAAGCTAAACATTTCTTATGACATTTTTTTCTCCTGCTTGTCATGTGCGGGGCTCAGAGAATTGGCCTGCTGTAAGAAAAACAACTATGCTGCCTACACTGTGCCCTATTTTTGTTAGTTAATTTTTCTGGAAGTTCATTCATAAGCATTATTTCATGATTGCACTTTGATTCCTATTTTAGAATGACTTTAAAAAGTAATTGTAGCCTAGTTACAATGACAAACTTGAGTTTAGTTTTATTATAAATATAAAAAATGTGGAGCTAGGTTTTAGCCCTGACACATTAACTGTTTATATTTTCTCAAGAGTCAATTCTGCTGTTTTCTACACGCGCACACACACACACACACACACACACACACACACACATACATATATATAGCACACATATGTATGGCACAGCAAATGTTGGCATTATGTATACTAATGAGAACGAGGGGAAAAAACTGCTTAATTGTCATGAAAATAATTTCACAATGTAAATTTTATTAAAATGTTAATGGTCTAAAAATAGCTTCATTTGATTTAAAATATAATTCAATACTGTTTACTTGTGTACTATTTCTTAACTGGTAAAGCCTGTTAGCAACAGCAAGGCTATGGGTTCAATTCCCAGTATCTTTGAAATGTAATTATAAAATGTAAGTATATATGGGAGTACCAAAATATGGATTGTAGCTAATAAAATATGAAAGTGAGCATGATGGCTGAAACATTGGGGTTGTGAATTCACATCAGCAGAAGACGAGTGTGACCTGCAGCAGAAGCAGTGAATGACAGAGTGATTGGCTCTGGTCAGTGCAGGTCATTTTGACCCGTGTGAATGTGCTGTAGGCAAAACGGATATGAGAGCCTGTTGACCCACATTCAACCCATTTTTCTGTTCAGCAGTTAAATGTCTAAATGTCAGCATGTCTTATGACTAGACTATGACTTTATCGAACACTATTAATCTCTCCTAATGTGAACATGCTCACATACATAGACCAGTTAGAAGATCAAACCAAATCTTTGTTTTGTAGTAGAAAGATGAAAAATGAGTTGAAATAAATAAAGTACACACTAATTTTACGGTGCCTTATTGTATTTGCTTTGTTGCTTCTTTGAGTATTGAGTGACAGAAAGTGTCACTTTGATGTGGCACACAATGTGTTTTCAAGGGGAAAGGAACACTGCATTGTAACCAAGTTGAGTTACAATTGGTCTGTTCCTGTGCTGGTTATCAATGGTCGTCACGGTAACAACCACGGTGACAGACGGGCTGGCCCCGCCCCTCGGGGTTGGGTTGTCAAGCAGGTCTTTTGTTTATGTGCCAGTCTCTGGCCATGTGGGAGTGTGTGTCTTGACACAAACACACTGTATTTTCCATTCTAATGAAGATGTGTCTCCTGTGAATGCTGCTGAACTCGTAAACACTTTAACAGGAGATTTTTGTTCCTCTTTGTGCTCTTAAAATTCCCATTTAAGTGGGAATATTCTGGGTTCTTTTCAATGTGATTTCTGTGAAATGCTGTCATGTGTCACAAAAAGACTAAATTAAAGAGTTGGACAAACTTTAAAAGCCTGCTCAGAAAGTTTGAAGTAGTTTTAAAAGCTTGAAGGTTTGCAGTCTAGACAGATACAGTAGATAGGTGGATAGATCAAGGATGAACAGAAAGATCTTTTAGCAGGTTTCTAGCATGTTTTATCATGTAGCTAACTTGTTTGACGTTTCTAGAATGATTTATCACATTGCTAACATGTTTCTAGCATGTTTGTAGAATAGTTTAGCCTTTTAGGTGTTGTTAGCATTATTAGAATGGATCTGGCATATTTTAATACATTGCTAGCATATTTCTAGCACAGTGTTTCTCAACCCTGGTCCTGGGCACCCCCCAGCACTGGGGGGTGTGACAATAGCACTTATGTTCTTATGTTTTATTTATTTATTTATTTTCCCTTTTTATTCGAAACATTCCCAAACGCATTAGCTATATCATGAAATATCTTGATTCTCACCTATGTTAGTTGATCTATAGTGGGCGATGGTCAAAGTAGCCTAATAATGTAGTCTATTAACTATGCATAAAAACCTGTCTGTCTTGGCTCAAAAATCAATCACACTTTAAATGGGCATGACACCTCTGGATCTAGCGTATATTAACCCTCAATCATCCTTTGGGACAAATTTGGGCAAAACCTTTTTTTTTTTTTTAATAGTTTCCTTAATCTGAGTGGTTCAAGACTTGGCACCTGAAGTTTGCCACCTGAACACACACACACACACACAAATGAGGACTCAATTCAACAATGTTAAGTGGTTGAAAAAAAAAACTCCTTAATTTGACCTTCATGCCCCAAAATGGGAAATGAATGGAAAATACCAAAATTCAAAGCATTTTTTTATTTGTGCAGTGAAAATCAGTAAATCCAACACAATGCAGCTCAAACATACACAGAAATGAAGGTTTGAGCCTATACAACATTCTCAATTTGTCAAACACTCACACACACACCCACAAAAAAATCCATTGAGTACTACAGCCAAATAGTGGCATTGAAATGTTTGTAGGGCTGCCACTAACGACTATTTTTATTCCGATTAATCTATCGACTAATTTATCGATTAATCTAAACAATTAATTTCCCACCAAAAAAATCAACAATTTTACTTAGTATCAAAAGCAAGAAATCATATGGTTTTATTGAACAAAACAATATTTTTATTATTGGTTTTATTATAAACAATAGAGGTAATGTACATTACGCATTACAACAAAGGCCTGCAGAGGGCGCCAACGGCCTGACGATTGTTTTTACACATTGCTGTGCTTAATTATGATTTTTAAATGGGTTTAATATATCATGCAGCCTTGGGAAACAATCTAATAATGTGTTTTATGGATTCTCCTCCGTGAAATGCGCCACGTCCGGTATTTTGCTGGTTAGTCGACGCGAGCAAAATGAAGTTGAGGATTTTTAAAAATCGAATAGTCGAATAAAATCGACAAATCACGACAGCCCTTAAATGTTTGATATTTTTATACCATCATATGTCATTTAGGTTTTGGCTGTCTGAACTTACTGCAGTTATATTTTTTACTGAAGTAAAAGAAATATTAAATATAACATAAAGAATAAGCATATTTTACATAAAAATCCTTCTGGACAAATTTGCGCAAAATGTTTTTTTTTTTTTTTTATATATATAGTTTTCTTAATCTTAGCTGTTCAAGACTTGGCTACTTTTCCTAAGTTTGCCACCTGAACACACACACACACACACACACAAAAAATAGAGGACTTGATTCAACGAAGTTAAGTGGTTGAAAAAAAATCTCCTAAATTTCTCCCATAGGAAATGAATGAAAAATGTTAAAATTCAATGCATTTTTTTTTATTTCTCCAATAAATCCAACACAATGCAGAACAAACACACATTCTCAATGTCAAGTCAAGTCAAGTCAAGTCAAGTCTGCTTTATTGTCAACAAACTTAATGAAGAAAGTTTCATTAATGAATGAAGAATGTGTCAAACAATCACACACACTCTCTCTCTCTCTCACACTCACACACTCACACACACACACACACACACACA
>NW_015552570.1:119571-123828 GCF_001515605.1 Sinocyclocheilus anshuiensis
ACACCCACACACACACACACACACACACACACACACCCACAAACACACAGACCCACCCACGAAAAAGCCATTGAAAACTACTGCCAACTAGTGTCTATTGATATTTTTGATATTTTTATATTTTTATGTCACCATAAGCCACCAGATGTCACCAAAGTCACCAAATTTGTAGGTTTTGGCAGTCTGAACTTACTGGAATTGTTTTTTTTTTTTTACTGAATAAAAGAAATAATATTAAATATAACATCAAAATAAGCATATTTTACATACAAAATATGGTACTTTTAGAGGTAAATAAAAAAAAAAATCACAAAAAAATTGCATAAATGGATAGATTTTATTTTATCGAAGATGGTAATATGACATTTATTTAAAAAAATTGGGATCACACCTGAGACCTTCGTGCCCAAATTTGTCCACGGAGGACAGATTAAGGGCTGCTATACGAAGGATGCTTGAGGGTTAATACATGCATATATTGCTAACATGTTTCTAGCATGTTTTAGCATAGTCTTAAACAGGCATTGTTAGCATGTTTTATCTTGTAGTTAACATGTTGGTAGCATGTCAGCTAGTTGGTGGGCTTTGCTAGTGATAGATTTGTCTCTGTTCTTCATGTCACCTCACATCGCAAACTTGAAAAAAAGAATATTTTTCAGTTCTTTTGCTGCTTCAAAACGCATTAGCTTGAATGCTCACTAACAATAGGAAGCTAGCGGGATTTAACTGCACCATTGTAAACAGTCTGATAATAGCATATTTCAAATATAATTTAAATGCATTTCCCATTCAAGTTGGAATACAATTACTTGGTTCTGTTGTGAAGCTGCAATTTTAGTCTAATTGTGTAAACAGTAATAAATGGTTGTACATAATTAGTTAGCCGTTCAAAGGTTTTGCTTCTCTGCTGGTTTCTGCTTTGGATCTTTAATATTGGCAGAGCTTTGATAAATCACTTTCTCGCCCACTGCACGGTCAGCCATAGCAGCCGATGTAATACTGCATTACAGCATCTTAAAATGCCCACACATTTCCCACTACCCCTTCACACCTTATCCTACAGATCCTGTAAATCATACCCAGAGTCTCCGCCCTCTTCTCTACATGCAGATCAGCTATGAAACACACCCTATGTTCAGCACAGACAATTAATTGCACCATTTGTGGATTGGTTTTCTTCAGAAATGTAAACACTGTAGTGCTTTCAACATCGCTAATGTTTGAGAGGCCCAACATGGCGGCATTAATCTGTGGTGTGAGCCATAACCTTGCATAGTTCTTCTAACTCTATCTTACACTCCTCTGTTTTCTCCTTCCAGACTTTAACTACAACACCGATGGCTGTGAGGGAGATACTGCAGAGGACAGGAAGTCTCAGGATGGCTCAGAGACCATGCCATTCATTGACGAGTCGCCCACCATGTCCCCTCACCTCTGTGCACGGGGACAGGATGGAGAGGCCGTCTCACCCACGCCACCAGAAGGGCTGCTGCCTAGGGTATGACTGCATGTTTAAGTGTTTCTGTGTGTGCTTTGAATTAGAAGAAAAAGTCATTAATGAGTTAACATGCTGCAGGTAAACATCTCTTTGTCGTCTTAAGGAGATTTTTTGTTGTTCTTATGACAGGTTTACTGGTGTTTGTGGGTGTGTGTTTGTGTGTGTGTGTGTGTGTGTGTGTGTGTATGTATGTGTGAGTGTTTGACAAATTGAGAATGTTGTATAGGCTCAGACCTTAATTTCTGTGTATGTTTGATCTGCATTGTGTTGGATTTATTGATTTTTATTGGACAAATAAAAAAAACGCTATTTATATAAGTATATTATGTGTAAATCTGTCTGTCCATATTTGCAGAGGGGCTTTGAAAGGTTTGGGGTCTGTAAGATTTTTGAATATTTTTCATATGCTCACCAAGGCTGTATTTATTTAGTCACAAAAATACAGTAAAATGGTAATATTGTGAAACATTATTACAGTTTTTTTCTGCGATAGCAAAGCTGAATATTCAGCATCATTACTCCAGTTTTCAGTGTCACATGATCCTTCAGAAATCATTCTAATATTCTGATTTGCAGCTCAAGGAACTTACTATTCTTAATATTAATGCTGAAAACATTTGTGCTGCTTAATATTTTTGTGGAAACCATGATTCTTTGATTAATAGAAAGTTCCAAAGAACAGCATTTTTTTATATTGAAATCTTTTGTAACAATATAAATGCCTTTATGGTCATTTTTGACATGAATTGCTTGCTGAATAAAAGTATTAATTTCCTTAAAAATAACCCCAAACTTTTGAAAGGTATAGTGTAAATTCTGAATCACGTATTCATTATTATCTTATTGAGTGGTCAGGACATTCTTCAAAATATCTTCTCTGTTTCATGGAAGGAAGAAAGCAATACTGGTTTAGAATGACATGAGGGAGAGTAAATGATGACAGAATGTTCATTTTGGGTAAACTAACTAACACTTAAAGAGTGTTGAAGTGTCTGTGGTGTTATGAGATGATGTCATATGTCATATTGAGATTGCGGTGGTCTGAGGAACTTCACTGCGTCTTTTCCACCAGCCTTTGTTGTAAATGTCAGCATCAGCTTTCGCTTTCACATGGGTGTGCTATATTGACATGACAAATGACGGTGTGGTTATTTGCCAAATCACTTTCATAGCTTCAGGCAATGAAATAAATGCTTTGCTGAGTCCATTCTCACCTGGTGTGTCTTAGCATACCAAGAATAATGCAGTGCCCCAATGCCAAAACAATAAGAAGCTGTGGAGCTTTTCTGTGTAAAAGCAACGTGCATATAAAAGCTAAATTACCGCTTAAATTATTTGGACTCTGAAGTTTGTATGTCATTGCATTAGATCAGGGTTTCTCAAACTGGGTTTGGGTATTTGTGAGTTGATGAAAAGTTGATCAATTCTATCATAATAAGGTAAAATGTACATAAATCATTTAAAAATAAAAACATGAAATATTTTATTTGTTTACCTGCATGTCATGTGATCATTAAGCAATATCAAAAAACCATGAATGTGTTTTAAATGACTGAAATATTAACTTAAAATCTCGGGGTAAATATTTTAGGTCTCATGTGTTTGGCTGGCAAAAACGTTTAGATAACATCCATAATAATAATAATACCAAACCAACAGTCATTTATTTTACTGAATGAAAACACACGCGAGTCAAAAGGTTAAATATTCAAATAGATTTCAGTCGAATGGAAATGGAATAGTATAGTTATTTCTGTAAATTTAAGTGTCATGATGCATCACATCATCCTGTAATGATGAATGGATTTGGCTATTTATAATGCGCAGTTCAGAGATAAATTGACATTGAGGTGTATGTGTTTGTCACATGTGTTTATGCCCATTATGAACATGCATGACTATTTCCATTGTGTGACACAGATAATTAGTGTTGAAGTGTTGAAATTGATAGTGATGTGTGGCCACAGGCTCAAGCTTTTATAACAGCATCTCCATCTAGTGGTAGAGCAGATGAAGTGCTTTCTCACACCCTAGTAAAAAAATCCTTTGCCATAATTTATTTAAATACATTTATATCATCCTAAGTATACTTCAAATCCATTAACATATTTATTGATATATCACTTAAGTTTTACAGATATAAAATTATAGTTGGAGTATTACTTGGAGTATTTCTTTATTGCCCAATGCACATTTCTTAATATTATGCCTAAAATGTGTTTTAATATTAATAAGGATTGTATGATCTCTGTATAATATCAATCTTGAAATGCAAGATATTTTAAGTGTACCTGAAGTATACTTACAGTAGTTCCACTTTAGCACAATCAAATATACATCAGTATACTTGACCTCAGCACTACTTCCACACAATTAAAGTGCATTAAGCACAAAATTAGTTCTTCCAATTTAGCAGACTTTAGGTAGGCCTATACCAGTTTAGTATACCAAAAATACAATTGAAAAGTTCAGATGCAAAAGCCTCTAAGTGTCTTTTGAAATTTTCTTCTAAAATTAGCATTTTTCTCATGCTCCTGTTTTTGTTCACTTTAATGGCAATGAAAATAACCTATTTCTTGCCATTAAAGTGAAATTACTGAATCTACACATATGAGCCTGATAAAAATGCTCATTTTAGAAGAAAATTTCAAACGGCGCTTAGAGGCTTTTGCATCTGAACTGGGTATTTTTATTAAGCATATAAATATGTAAATGTATTTGTGGAATACTTAGCGCAAAATAAATGTATTTCATGTGTA
>NW_015552570.1:124114-144887 GCF_001515605.1 Sinocyclocheilus anshuiensis
ATATATAAAATAGTGACATTATTAAAGTTAAAAATATATTTTTATTATATATATAATATATTTATAATTTTAAATATTTATTTTAAAAACATACTTTTTGTTTGACAGTTTTTTTTAAAAAACCATTTTTGTTGTTTTGTTTTGTTTGTCACTGTAAGTAAGGGAGTGGGGTTTCAGTTCAACACCAGAGAAAACACCTTTTTTATTATCAAGTTTTTCCATGTGTTTCTCTGAATGTGAAGTGATTGAACTGGCCAGTTCATCACTTCAGCTAGTATATCTCTCACCCCTATAACCTTATATTTACTCTAGCATGCCTGAGTGACTGTTTGTAACTATAGGATATAGAAAAAAAAGCAGTCACCTGCCCCTATTTATACCCCCCTTTGAGCTTGGCTGCAGAGAAAGTCAAGCGTGGAGAAGCACACAGGCAATTTGCTTGTGAGAAATGCGCTGTGTGTTTTCTCTGTCTCCTCTCTTGCTTTCATTAGAGCCTCTCAGAGGATCAGATCGTGTGGGCAGTGCTGTGAGGAGCTCTGAGAGCCCTATATAACCACTGCGCAGAGACTATTTATCACTTCCTCTGACATCAGTGCTGTTCTTACAGAGCAGAGGCCTTTCCGCTCTTCACTCACCTCACTACATCAAATGAATGAGAGATCAGCTGGTGTGTCATTCATTTATATCAGTTCCCAGTGGTGGTTAATGTTGTGTCAGCCGGTGTATTGAAGTTCTGTGAGAAAAAGAGAAGCCCGGAACACTAAACTATTATGCCATCTTTTGTCGTGTCGCTTGCTTCTAGTTCCTCTTTTGAGCACTAGATGAGCATCATCAGGGATTCCTCATTGACTTCTATTCAAGGATTGCCATTAATATTTCACATGTGCTTTGGAAATCCCATGATGATGACTATAATTTTGTCACGAAGGTTAATGAAGAGCTTGACATAATGAGTGTGATGTGTGCTTGGTTGTGATCATTCAGAAGTATAGGTGGAGTTCAAATTTTTGTCAACCAGACTTTGATCTCGTTCTTCACACAAGTGTGTGTGTGCACTGCAGGCACACCTATTAGAGGATCACTTTATAAGTGTTTTAACTTTATTAAATGAACAAATCTATAATACCAGCTTACCTTAAAACATAACATGAAGTGTTGATGACTGTAATGTGATTTGAGACTGTATTTCATTGATGTGTTGAGTGTTATTATCTGTAGTACAGGAGAGCATGATATCTGTTGAACCTTGTCTGATCCAGGGAACCCCGGAAAAAAATGCCAGAATTGTCCTGGTACCACACTATAACTTTCAACTTTAACAAGCATTATTAACTGTCTTTGACATGTCCAGGATTCACTATAATGCTGTAGAGTTGTTTAGTATAGTTCCCTGATGAAGATATATTTAATTATCAGATATTTACATACAGTACCAACATACACTTACAGAAAGAAATAAAGAAAGCAAGCAAGAAAGAAATGAACACTTTCTATTCATCAGAAGTCTGAAGAAAGCATCAGGTTACTCCAAAAATATTAAGCAGCACAACTGTTTTCAGCCTTGATAGTAATATGTTTTTTGAGCAGCAAATCAACTTATTAGAAGGATTTCTGAAGGATCATGTGACACTGAAGACTGAAGTAATGACAATTCAGCTTTGCCATCACAGTAATACATTACATTTGAAAATATATTAAAATTGAAAACAGTTATTTTAAATTGTAATAATATTTCTTGATATTATGCAGCCTGGGTGAGCACAAGAGACTTCTTTCTTTTCCAAATGACAAAATACAGTAATAATTGAACAAATGATCATGTTCAAAAGTTGACATACCCTTGATTCTTAATATTGGTGGTCCATAAAGGATTCATAGTGGTCTCTGAATTAATTGACTGATTAATCAAAAAATCATCAAACAGTTATAATTTACCATATAAAATCTAAATCAACATTTAACATTTATGGATCAACTAATTAGCTAAAAAAACTAATTGCATTATATAGCGCATCATCTAGGTATTGGAAGTAAATTTCTTGTTGGAATTTTCAGTGTGAACACACTACTCACACTATTTATTCTATAAAATAGCATAGAATAGTGCATAAAGTGTATGCAGATTTTATTACCAGTCTAATTAATTTCAGCAAATTTGTGATTGTTGGTCACTAGGCCCAAATTCGGAGTGTTATGGTGCTCTGTTTTACTGTGCGAAGACCGCTCGAGAACCACTGTCTCAGTGATTAAACCTGCTATTAAACTAATTCAGATTTAAGTCACTTTTATAATACTTAATAACTCAACAGGAACAACCAAACAAAGAGATCAAGAAACTAAGAAAGAGACCTGTTAAGGCCAGAGAGGAAAATGGTGGACAGTATTTTAACCCAGGGCACCCGGAATTGACACACACCAGGAAGACAGAACCGCAGTCAGGGGGAGGGACGCCAGCAGCTCAAGCCTGTGTGTGTGTGTGTGAGAGTGCAGAGGCGGGCCATTCGAGGTTGAAGTGTGTGTGTGTGTGTATACGAGAGAGAGGAAGCAAGCGGCTGTTTCTGTGTTTGTGTGAGAGGGAGGACACATTACCGTTCTAGAGAAAGAAAGGAAGAAAAAATCCCTCCGTGGACAGAAGAGGTAGATTTCCAGCAGAGGCACCAATGTGTCACGGGCGGCTTGTCAAAACTTGAAAGGAAGGAAAGCAGTGAGTGAAACGGAGGGAGAGGAGAGAGAGGGATCGGCCGTCAGCATGGAAGAGGATGAGGAGGAGGTGTTGGGTTTTCTGGACAAAGTTCTGGAGGATGAAGATGTGTTTGACAATGAGATGGACTTGGACTGTCAGTTCACACCAGTGGACTTCAGGACGTTCAAGGTGAGAGAGAGTCAGGCTGAGCAGCACTTCTCTCTTCCTCTGCTGGCTTGCTGACAGAGGTTTCAATGGCTAAAAATAGTGAGGTGGAAAGTATTAAAGCTTTTTGCGACGTGGCGTTAGTGTTTGTTCAGTTCCCTGAGCGTGTGTGACTTTTGTGCTTTGTACCAGTCATATGTAGCAACTGTGAGTCTGTGAACGGTTTCTGAATGATCTTTATCCTGCTCTAACACACTTGACGAGACAGAAATCAAGGACAGAAACAGATGGTTATTCACCAACTGTTGCTGTGATTTGACTCTGTTTGATTTGGGATGTTTAGCATCTCTATAAGTGCATGAAGAAGTCACGTTGACCATGGTGACTAAGACTCCGACAGCAATGACTTCACATTGTAGCTGTCATTAGAACAATATTCTCTTAAATGGACAGTTACCCTGAAATTAAAATTATATGTATTATTATTTATTATTAGGGATGCACCGATACCGATACTGGTATCGGGCCCGATACTGAGCTCCTGTACTCGTACTCGTTAAAATGCCCCAATACCAAACACCTATACCACACAGCATGTGATAAGTGCCATATTCAGACAAAGAAACACCGACAACAGACAGCAGAATGGAGTTATTAGAGATTAAAGATGCCTACGAAGTATATGTATGCAATGAATATAAAACATTCAGTATTAATGCCTGTATAGCTGATTTGTGCCAGCTGGTAAGCGAGTACTGGAAAAAGTGGTATCGGTGCATCCCTATTTATTATCATTGTTTATTCATCCTCATGACGTTCTAAACCTGTATGACTCACTTACTTACTTCTGTGGAGGTTGAGTGGAAAAAAGTATTGGTGAAGTTTGCTCCAAAACATTCACATTTATTTTCCATGGAAATAAGAACATCATATGGGTTTTTAATGACATAAGTGTCAGTAAATTATGATAGAATTTTCATTAGTTTGGCTAGGCTAATGCTTTACAACATTTTCTCCCACAGTACATTGGGTGCATGCTCACAGATTTTTGTAACACCGTGCTTCTAAACAGGTTTAGTTTAGTTTAGACTTTAGAGCTCAAGGACTGACCTGAACCATCGGAGTTTGAGTTACTGTTGTACATGTACACAAAAGATGGGAAAAAATGGTGCTGAAGAGGAAAAAGGACTGTTGAGCAGCACGTGTTCTGTTTTCTGATTAGACTTTGACAAGAAAATGCGACTGGTCAGAAGATCTAAAATAGCCCACCCTATGATATTTTGGTATATCCACGGATCTATGCCAGTCTGTTTTTGTCACTCTCTATACACAAATGTTTAAAATTTGGGGTTGTTAAGATTTTTTTTAAAGTCTAAAAGCTAACAAATTTAACACAGTTTATGTGTTAAAAAAATAGAATCAACAATAATATTGTAAAATATAATTACAATTTATAATAACTTTTCTATTTTAACACATTTTACAATGTAGTTTATTCCAGTAATGGCAAAGCTGAATTCTTAGCATCATTACTCCAGTCTTCAGTGTCACATGATCTTTCAGAAATCATTCTAATGTGCTGATTTGGTACTCAAGAAACATTTCTCATTAACAGTTAAAAACAGTTGTGCTGCTTAATATTTTTGTGGAAACCATGATACTTTTTTTTTTTCAGCGTGATGATTTGAAGTGAGTTTAAATATACATCTTTTGTAACATTACTGTTACTTTTAATGCACCCTTGCTCAATAAAAGTATTATTTCTTTAAAAAAAAATAAAATTCCCTAAATTGTTGAACGGTGGTATAGGCTAAATCTATGGATATGGGTGGATAGGTCCTCCTTGAGTATATCCACCTAGTAATAGCACACCTTTCCTCCACCCAAGATTTGAGGATTGTTGATGTCCATAGCTTTAGGGATTTAAAAAAAGCAAGCACCACTGATGAATAGTGATTGACCGAAATGAAAATTCTTGGCTGAAACAGAAAGTGAAAACCGAAACTGCAACTTTTAAATGAGCCTTCTATTAGCCCATTTTTGGCGGGCCAAAATGTCAATGGTTCATTGCTAATATGATCGCTAAATCCAAAGAACTTTTGGCTTTAGATTGTTTATGCCTGAAATATATTTCTAGTTTGTGGATATCTCTGGATAACTCAAACCTGCATAAACTATGTGAGCACCGCAGCTCAACATGTGAAGAGCAAGTGCAATAACCATTGTGTCACAGTTCTTACCACTTGATGTGCCTAGTCAAAAACATGATTTTTGCACAGCTGAAAATGAGGCTTGCAAATACTTTTACAACCATTTCTCTATTTTCAAGTGGAAAATAAGTGACACTTTAAATTATGTTTTCTGAACTAACCTCTCCAGACTCAGTCCAAAATGGATATTCATTTATAATGACTTACATAGAACAAATAAAAAATTATTTCAGGCTCAGAAATGCTGGGGTTTTTTTTTTCATCTGGCAGTACATTGTCCGTTTAGTCAGTCTAGAAAACTTCTCAGTCTCAGTAACTTCCTCTTCTGTCCTGTTTGCCCTTTCTCTGTCTCTCACAAATGACAGTAACTGTTTTTATAAATAATTTCCTTCCTGTGTCATTATTTCTTCTCAATATCGTATCACTATCAGCACTGGGCGTCGAACAAGAAGTCACAGCTATTCATTAAATAAAAGCCTGTGACACTCAGAGTCTGCTACTCACATAGCTCTCATTTGAAACTAATGACATTGAGGGGGGCCAAAAAATGCATTAAAGGGCTAGTTTACCTTAAAATAAAAATTCTGTCATCATTTTCTCACCTTGGTGTAATATTACTTTCTTCTGCGGAACATAAAAAAATGATCCAAAATGTGTGTTTTTTTTTGTTGTTGTTTGTTTTCATTGTCCCTACAATGAAATTCAATGGTCACCACAACCATTTGGTAACCAACATTTCTTCAAAAATATCAATATATACTTGGTTTTCCACAGAAGAAAGTAAGTCATTCAGGTTTGAAATGACATCAGAGAGAATAAATGATTACAATTATTTATTTTTATTTTTTGGGGGGTAAACTATGCCTTTAATGGTTTTAAAAGGGGTTTCTCAGGGTTTTCACAACCTGTTTCTAAAGTGATTCCCTTTTTATTCGTACCATAAGTTCTTAACGTATGTATCAGTGTTAGCTGCCTCACTGCAATCTGAACTTTTTGAATTTTTTCCCTTGCAGAGTTACGGAATAAATCCACTAGTGCTCTGGACAAAGGAGTGTTTGTCAGTGAATTATAAGGGCAATGGCGGGTATATTTGGCTGCTCTCTTCAGATGTAGTTAGTCATAAGGGTGGTAGTTCCTGTCTTTTAAGATAGAACTGCTATTTATTCCTTTATGTAATCAACTTACATGGGTTTTCGAACTGACTTTGTCATGTTTTGATTTATTCTCATATATTTGTGGTGGTTTTGGTGGACAGACATGGTGGGAGAATTTACACATGCAGTAATTGTTTTAAAATAGTTTTTATGAAGTCATGTAATAAAGCAAGAGCTGTTGTAAATGGAAAGTTCAAAGGGAGGGACTTGGCTTAAATTCTTATGTGGAGCTTAAAAACATTGAAGCAGACATTTGAAAAACGGATTATACTTGAAGGCTTTGACGACTTTTCTTTCACTCAGATTGAATCATATATTTGTTCAAATGGTTGGGATTAGATAGCATGTCTGTGCCTTTGTTTGAACACACACACACACACACACACATACATAGTTTGAACTCTGTACCTGGAAGGGTAAATTCACAGGGTGTGTCTGTACCTGAGAAATTTCACACCAGAAAGAGAGAAAGATCAGAACAGACTAGTACAGTAGATTTACAGTAAAGCTAAACACAGGATTTTATTTTATTACCTACAGGTGGTGCTCATTAGCTAAAACATGTTTCTCCTGTCGTGTTATTAAGAGGTAGTTCATTCAAAAATGAAAATTCTGTCATTTTCTCAACTTCATGTCATTAAAAACATGTCACTTTCTTTTGTGGAACTCACACAAAAGGTGAATTTTTGAAAAATATCCTGGTCACTCTTGTTGCTTTTCCAAAATCTTTCAACTCTTCTGCATGAGAATAGCTGCCATTTAAGTTGTTATTTTTTGAAAATATTGACAACTCCACTCTATTGGGGTCAAAAAAGTTAATTGTCAGTAGTGTAGCAATGCATGAAGCACAGCTCACACAAAAGTCACTTTGAACATGAGCGAAATCTACAGAGGAAATTTTTTCACCCTTGCCCGAAACTTCAGATTGAGCAGAGTACTATTGAAACGGCTGGATTTTGCTAACAATATTTTGCAGAGCAGTAGTAAATGTGACTATACACAATATTTTTATTAAAAATACACTGTTTGTGCTCCACAGAAGCAGGAAGTTTTGGAGTGACAATACATGAGTAAATTATGAATTGTGTTTTTTTAATCGAATTGTAGTTTTTGGGTGAACTATTCCTTATATATCTCTTAACTCCTACTTAACTCCTTCTAAATCTTTAAATTGCTAGCATTTTTGAGCATTTTCACAAAGTTATGGCCCCCAAAATATTTTGTTGTATGAATATCTGAACATGCAATATTTTAAAAGGAGGAACAGAGCCTCTGCTTTTGAACAAAAAACTGTTTTATTCTAGCTTCATGCATTCTTTTTTATCAACATTTTGAACGAAAAGCTGAGAAAATCATGTTTTTGTCAAAGACCACATCTGGATCATATTTAGAACAAAGATCAAAACATAGATGGAGTCCATCAACTTACACGCTGTTTAAAGTTTGATGATCACGTTATTTTACATATTCATCTGCTTACATACGCGATCGTTACTTTCTGCTTCTTCTTCACATGTGTTTGATCCAGATGTTAAATACTCTTTTCAGAAGATGTTTGATAGCACCTCCTACAGTATACCAGTGAAAACACGGAAAACTGGGAAATTCTGTCATTGGCGGGAAAAGAGTTAATCATTTCAAAGAATAATTTGTTATATGTTTTCAGATTCACTGATTCTACAGTATTGTATGTGTTTCTGTGTTTCAGGGAGGCATAGAGAAAGGTCTGGAGATGAAGAAACTGGTTCTGTCTGGTTTTCTGGCCAGTGAGGAGATCTATATTAACCAGCTAGAGGCGTTGCTTCTGGTGAGTACCACTACCACTAATGTCGTCACTCACACTTCATGAGAAACCTGTTGTGGGAACTTCACAGTCCTCTTCTATGTGACTCTATGTGGAGTGTGTGTGGAGTGTTTTAAAGCTGAATAACAGTAGGCAAAGGGACCTTTTGTCTTATTTTATTTTATATTACAAAAACAATGGCCCTTGCTGTTTGCAGTACTACTTTAACTTAATTTATTTTTAAATCTAAATAAATAACCCCAGTTATGATTAGCTATCAGTGTTTCTTTAGAATAAGTTTACTCTTATATTTCACAAGAGCAAGGAAAAGCGTGTTTTCCGCAATATGGCTGCTTAGAGTGCAGCGTAAAGGGCATGCGTACACTTAGCCAATCAGGAAGCAGCATTTCCTATTTATAGAAAATGCTGAAATCTAATGTCTACCAGTGCTTTGTTCCTCTGCTGTTTGAACATGTCATTTCCTGTCAGTCTTTGCTCTCTTTTTTTTTGACTGCTGTTCAAAGCATTCATTCTGTGCAATAACGTATCACAGCAGTTAAAGGTTTACTTAGTTGTACCAGTATTATCTTGCTTTGCCATTATTACTAATCATAGTCAAATGGAAGTTGAATCAACATCAGATTTCTAGATCATTCATTGAGTTTGATAAGAGTGGACGCAGGGCAAAAATAAACCCTGAAACGGAGCAAACTAGTAACTAGCACACATGCACACAAATCCACTGTATTTTTTAGTGTGCTCATTATGCGGGACACACACTGTGCTACCTGCTGTTACAGTCCTTAAGGAACACCTGGATATCGCCTGTCTTCCTTTAAGTAAACCTGCTGATGAATGAAGCTAAAGCGGACCTGTGTGTTTATGTACTTCTGCTCTCTGCTGCACACTTCCTGTCCAAACATTACTCAGCAATTTGGGCCTGCAAGGAAAACAGCTACAAATACTGTGGCAGAGCAGATATGTAAATGAGCAAGCACACGTTTATTCATCTTCTCCAGTCATTTCTTGAAATGACAGAGGGGAACTTGATTCCTGTCGTGCTGACGTCAGATGTCTGGCACTGCTGATAAGATTGTGAATATCCAGTAATGTGTTTTTTGACAGAGACCACTGCACATGGCACTGATAAATGCACTTTCCACTACTTGTCCGTGAAAGATTTATTTGTTATGCTATAGTTCAAAGGTTTGCATGTGGCTATTCGTTGTTATTGCTATTTTTAGAATAGTTCATCAAAACTATGAAATAACACATGGTTGTATGGACAAATTAAGGCCTCAAAAAAAGTCTTAATCTGAGCAAAAATTCAAAGTCACTGCATTAAATGTTGCATTCATTGCTAAAAATGTATATCTTTCTCAGTATTTTTGTCTTGTTTTCCAGTAGAAATATCTAAACATCCTTAAATCAAGATACATTCGCTGGAGATGCAAAATGAAAATATAAAGTCTTGTTTTCTGAGAAACTGAACAAAATTAAATGAGTTTATGCTTAAAACAAGAACAAATAGGAATGAAAACTTGTTTTGAATGAAGTTGATTTAAATGTCGATTAAGCATGAATTAAGTAGATTTTTCTGAGCCCATGTTCCTTAATTTTTCTTTGGTCTTAAAAACGTCTTTAAAAAATGTTGACCTTATTTGACCTTTTCTAAAGTATTCATTCTTTCAATTAACTCCATGAGGTGCATCCTGAGATGCTTTTTAAACAGTATTGAGCTATTTATGTGGGACACTTAAAAAAAAAAGTAGGCTTTTATTCACATATAAACATTCATCAACACATAGAGCACATCAAATATTGTAAATGGAAGCTCAGTCCACTTGCTTGATGCTTGATGCAAGATGTTTTATGCGTTTGGATTGGAATGACATGAGAGTGATTAAATTTATAGACAGAACAGCTGAATTACAATGTTTATCACACCAAATTTGAGCAAATATTAGCAAAAATGTATAATTGTCCTAGTGTGAACACTCCTTAATTCTTTATAATCAAAATTGAGTCCTTCTGTTCTGGTAAAGGATGGAAGACATCACACCCTTTGGTTAGAAATGCAGATTCAATGACTTCAAAACCACTGTGGTAAAGATGTGTTCAGACTCCAAGCTGTGAGGACACATGCGGTGGTAGTGAAGGGGTGTGTATGTGGTCAAAGATTTGACTCCAGGTCAGGGAAACTCATTTGACACGTTTGACTTTAGATTCCCTCAGGGTGATGATTCCGGAAATTAGTGTTTGGTGCTTTGGATAAAAAGTAACCAAAAGTAATTCAGAAGGTCCAAGGGATACTGCTTCAGCAGAAGTGGATGATTTTAGTCCTCCTTGTGCTTTACTTAAAACATTACTCATGTGTCCTGAAGCTCTTCAGACCCTATGAAATCAAAGCTGGAGTTTTATGGCTTCTAGTGTGTCAATTTTAGGTGCATGTATATGATAGTGTACTTCTAGAAATGACTATATTGACTGTTTTCAAGTCAAGTCAAGTCACCATTACAGATTACCAATACAGATTTTGTCAAAGCAGCTTTACAGTATTAACGGGGAAATAGTGTGTCGTTCTCATCTGGCCAGACAAAACCAGCAGTTTAAATCTAGTTTTAACAGATGTACACCTCCTTTCAACTTTGAGGTTAGTAGGGATTTTTTTATTCTTTTTTTAAAAGAAAATAATACTTTTGTTTAGCAAGAACACATTAAATTGAGCCAAATTAACAGTAAAGACATTCATAATGTTACAAAAGATTTCTGTTTGGAATAAATTGTTCTTTTGAACTTTTTATTAATCAAAGAATCTTGAAAAAATGGTTTCCACAAACAGTATTAAGCAGTACAACTGTTTTCATATGAACCAAATCAGCATATTAGAATGATTTCTGAAGCATCAAGTGACTCTAAAGACTGTCACATGCCTGCTGAAAATAGGAAGCAGTTATTTTAAATGTAAAAAGTATTTTTGATCAAATAAATGCAGCCTTGCTGAGGATGAGGGACCTTCAAAAACATTAAAAAATCCTACCGAACCCAAACTTTTCAGCGTTTATGCGTTCCAAATGTTACTGTAAATCTTTCTCTTTTGGGAAAATAGACAAAATATTATCAGTATTTTTGATCCAATCAAATGCTCCCTATTACCAACCGCAGATGACTCCCATTAAGCTGCAAATCATCATGATTTGTGACTGAGATGTAACAAAAGATTATGGGCGATTTTAAAAGAAGCAGGCTCTTTGACATGTCCCGCTCAAACTTCCTGCTTTAATCGGAAATACATCAATACAGGGAAAAAAACTGCACTCATCAAGCAGTATCATGATGCAGAGGAGAGCAACTTACAATGAGTCACGCTTATCTGAAAATAACCATCCTGCACTTTAGCACAGTGTTATCAGCCCTGTAGAAAGAACACACATGAACACATGTGCTGCGAAATGTTTCTTCTGCTCTCATTTACAATGTTTGTTCATGTGCTTTCTCTTGTCAAATTTACAAAGACACAGAGTACCCCTCTGCCCTGTTTAGTCTGGACGGCATTGAAAATGCAAAGGAAATGAATGTTAATCGATACATCAATTCACAGGAAGTGGAGAGGGAAATTGACCCACCGGTCAATGTGTACTACTTGAGAACTACATGAATTTTGGCTGAACTAAATGCATTGAAAAGGACTTGATGGTTTCATTCAGTTTAAATCACCTCAGAAGTGATTGCTAGGCAGTTGTTTGTGGGTATAAAGTGCACAAGATGCAACAGTGACATTATTATGATCAGGGGTCACATAACCAAACCACATGCGTTTTCATGTTAAAGTTCAGTCAGTTATCACTCAATTTAAGGATTTTGAGTATGGTAATTTTTTACTTAACGTTAAAATGCATTACTTAATATATAAATGCATGTGAGTAGCGAACATGTTCACTAATTCACCTCTCTTTCTCTCTCTCAGCCCATGAAGCCTCTTAAAGCCACAGCTACTACATCAAAGCCAGTGCTGACAGTGGAGCAGATTGACACTATTTTCTTCATGATCCAAGACATCTTTGAGATCCATAAGGAGTTTTATGATGCTCTTTCTCCCAACATTCAGCAGTGGGATGAGAAGGTCACTGTCGGACATCTTTTCCAGAAACTGGTGAGTCCACCTGCCACAAAACACAGATGGTTCCAAAGACAATGACCCTCTATGTAGTGTACACTACAGACCAAATGTTTAGGGTCAGTAAAATAACACTTTTATTCAGCATTAAATTAGGGCTGGACAATAATTCAATATCAATATGTATCGCGATATAATTTTTTTCAATAACGGTGATATGATTTTTAAACATATTTCCGATATTTCGATATACATTACCAGTTTCCCATACATTGATTTATTTGTGCCGTTTGACTTCGTTGAATAAACATGAGCACTGCACGTTTCAAAATCATAACACGGCGCGGGTGTTTTATATGAATGTATCTCTGAAGGGAACCGACTGTCTTCAGAAAAGTTTCGATGGCATTTTCATTTGATCTGATAAAGTAGCATTCATGAGCGGAGCTGCTTTGATTACAGCCATTACTGGGGAAACCGCTAGTTTTATCACTCTAAAAGCGCCTCCTGCCGGCAGAGAATGAGTTTTCCAAAAGTTTTTGAACAGTAAGATTTTTAATGTTGTTGTATATATTTTTTTTTTTAAGAATTCTCTTCTGCACAACAAGACTGCATTTATTTGATCCAAAGTACAGCAAAAACAGTAAAATTTTGAAATATTTGTACTATTTAAAATTGCTTTAATTGATCAAGATTGACAGAAAAGACATTTATAATGTTACAAAATATTTCAATGTAAAATAAAATGCTATTCTTTTACACTTTCTATTCATCGGAAAATTCTGAAAGAAAAAAAATATTAAGTAGCACAACAGTTTATGATACTAATATGCAACAAATCATCATATTATAATGATTTCTGAAGGATCATGTGACACTCAAGACTGGAGTAATGACTGCTGGAAAAGCTTTGCATCATAGGACTAAATTACATTTTAAAATATATGGAAATAGAAAACAGTTATTTTAGACTGTAATAATATTTCACAGTATTCCTATTTTTACTGTATTTTTGATCAAATAAAGGCAGCCTCGGTGATGATAACAGCCATTTAACATGCACTAAATATAATTAGAAAACTCACTTTTCAGCATTAGTCTTGGCAGCTGTTATAGTAAAAACACAAATATTATAGTACAAATATTTGATTTCCTCATGTAATGCTTATTTCCTATGTAAAGATTTTAGTCAGTCATACAGTGTGATTTTTACTTGAACACTGTGTTTAGTCTTTACTTTTTAAACCTTCTTTGAGACTCTTGCATTATATATTGATCTCTCTTTATATGGGTATGTACTGTATGTGTGCTCATATCTAGAAGACACTTTGCCAGACTATAAATGCACTTGATAAGAATCATCTTCTTCTGAGAGTCAGAGCAGAAAGATAGAGGAGCATCTGTTGAGACTGAAAGAAACAGCAGAGAGAAGATGTCTAAGTACTGCCAGATGAAAATGAAACACTCAGCTCTATTTAGGCCTGTGTGTGTGTGCACGTGTTTGCATAGAACTGGAGAAGCAGATGCTCCACGTGTCTATGATGAATGGAAAGCTGTCTAGGTAGAAGGCTAGGGGTGGGCTATTGTGTGTCTCATTGACGGACTCTAGAGTTGGAGTTAGCTCACTCTTCAAACTGCAGTTAAATATGTTATTAATCTTGTTGTATATTCTCTATTTATTTTCAGTTGAATGACATTAATGGATGTTCAGTTTTTTACATTTTCTTTGCTGCAAGCTGGGAAAATCTAGATTTAAAATACACTACCGTTCAAAATTTTTTTTTTGACAGTCTCTTATTGTATGCTCACACAGGCTATATTTATCTGATCAAAAATACAGTAAAAACAATAGTATTGTAAAATATTACTACCATTTAAAATAACTGTTTTCTATTGAAATGTATTTTCATAATATATGTATAAATTACATCAATTATACTTTATTCCTGTGACGTCAAAGCTGAATTTTCAGCTTTCTCAGTCATAACTCCAGTCTTCAGTGTCACATCATTATTCAGAAATCATATGCTGATTTTGTGCTCAAGAAACATGTCTTATTATTTTCAATGTTGAAAACATTTGTGCTGCTTAACATTTTTGTGTAAACTGTGGTCCATTTTTTCCCCTTTTTTTTCTCTGATGAATTGAACGTTCATAAGAACAGCATTTATTTGAAATGGAAATCTTTTATGAAATGATAAATTTACTGTCACTTTTGATCAATTTAATGCATCTTTGCTGAAGAAAATTATTAATTTCTTTAAAAAAAATTCTTAATGACTCCAAGCTTTGAATGGTACCATGAGTTAAATAGAACCAGGAATATACTATACTCGAACTCAGAGCTAAAGGCACTATGCATATTTACATAACAGTTAAAATTTATTAAGGGTCTTGGGATATGTGAATGACTCTGTACATTCATTCATGATTTCTGTACAGTTAAAAGTTAAGTGGCACTTTTGTGGATATGTAGTAAAGCTGAATGATATAGAATATTTATCTCAATATTTTCAATCCTTTTGACAATATTTGATGTGTATTTTTCAATGATTATGTATGTTCTGCATGACTTGTAAATGTGATTTCCTCTTCCAGTTAGAGGAACCATATAAGATACAAAAACTGTTGTTGCTAAGCAGAAATGTTTAATGCACTAAAATAAAAAAAAATAAAAAATACATAGTGAAACAGCCAGTACAGTCATTAGAAAACTTTACAGCTCAAATAGAAAGCTCATTGATATAACTACAATATTCATTATGCTGCTTAATTTTAAATAGATAACAAAACAGTAAAGAATGCATTGTAAATGTAAGTTGTTATCTTGTGCTGTTAAATTCATTGTTCCACTCTGAATGGATTTTTTTGGTCTTTACCCAGCATGCATTACTTCTCATCATTACAGGTTACACTTCATTTATCTTCTGAACCAAACAGCAGATGGCAGGAGGTTATGAAACATGACTTTTCTAAAGATTTTTCCACACACACACACACACACACACACACACACACACACACACACACACACACACACACACACACACACACACACACACACACACACACACACACACACACACTTGATTAGTAAAACATTGTGACAGTGGTTGAGTTAGCAGATGGAGTAATTACAGGCACCCTGTTGCTCTGAACAACTCAGCGAAGAGGAAAAGAAGCACAAAAGACTAACACTAAAAGAGACAAGAAGTAAAAAAGTTTAGTTTTTGAACAGAAGGAAAGGTTTAGGATGAGCAAATCCAGACGGAGAGGATTGGAGGCAGAGTTTCTCTCTATTAGTCACCCTTCACTCTTTCTTTCTTTCTTTCTTTCTCTCTCACTCCCCCACTCATTAGCTCTGCACTTCTCTTCCCACAAATGTTTCTCTCTTCACTTCGTCTTTGTGACGTGCACGTGCGTATCAGCACTCGTCTGTGGACACGGTTGGTGAAGAGTCAGAGCGCTTGATGCGGGGTTGCTAGGCATGTCCGTGTGATGTGTTGTGTTCCAGACTTCTCTTGAGCAGCGGGAGAGAAGAGCATGCTGGGATGGAGATTGAGAACACAGAGTCTCAACATGCAGTTATCACCTCAGGGCACAAATATACAGCAATCCATAACCTTACACAAGTCAGGAATCACCACAGAGAAGATGGATCATAAGACAACAGGAAGAAGAAAGAGCGAGCTCGAGGTCAAGTTAGTTGACTTGTTGACCACCAATCTGAAAAATGAAAACTACAGCTTTTAACTTAAAAATAGTATTTGGACTGTGAAGAGTTTTAAATTATTAAACACAATCTAATCAAATCACATACAATCAAATTCATTTAGGTGATAGAAAACATTAGTTTGAAATGAAACTATATTTTCCACATTTTCAGAGTAGAAATATTACATCAAATAATCAAATTAATTGCACCAGTTGTTATGGTTGTGTTATTTACTATCTTTAAATTAAATATTGTCCTTCCGTAATATATATAGTGGGCTGCTAGCTGGGTTCAGTCCTATCTTGATGACAGAAGCCAGAGAGTTGATATTAAGGGTATATTGTCTGGTCCTTTATCAATCAATTGTGGAGTTCCTCAAGGGAGTATTTTAGGTCCCTTATTTTTTCTCTTATATATAAATGATCTTAAAGCAGCGTGTTCAGAGGAACTTTTTCTTTATGTTGATGATGCAGCAATTTTAGTATTTCATCAAGATAAAGGGGTCATGGAGAAAATAATGAGTTTGCAGTTACAAGAGATATCCAAATGGTTTCTAGAAAATAAACATGATCTACATATAGGTAAAACTGAAGTCATTCTAGAATGGAATTAAAGAAGGATGACTCTTTTTTTGGTTAAGATCAGTGTTGGGCTAGTTACTCAAAGAATGTAATATATTACTCATTACTAGTTACTCATTTCAAAAGTAATATTGAAAGATTTTTAATTATAGTAATATAATGTACCACATGCTGATCAGAGGGATGTGGGTGGGATGTAATGCCAGAGTAAAGTAAAGCTACAACTTACACAACAGTATTCAGATCATCTTTTTCCTGACAAAATCAATATAATGCAATATTTCTATCTGCTGATTGTAAGCTTTTCCATATTTCAAGCTTGGCTGTTGCACTGGGGACATCACATGCATGTGCGAGTCGTGAAAATTCTGAAAATAAATCTAGGAATTATTTGATTGTTGGATTTTAAATCAGCGGGGTTGAGGCATCAAAAGTAACTAAGTAACTAAGCTGTTTTATGGATGGTAACTGTAATATTATTACTGAAATCTTATTAGTAATTAGTTATACTACTAGTTACTGCAAAATGTAATATTATTACAGTAACTAAATTACTAGTTACTGCCCAACACTATTTAAGATTAATGATATAGTAATAGAGTAAAAAAAAGTAGTAAATTTGGGTTGTTTAATAGATAATAAATTAACAGGTGATGTTATGGCTAGAAAGGTATTTACGAAAACATGTTGTAAAATTAGGTTTTTAGCGAGGCAAGCCAACTTATTGGATGTTCATTCCTTAAAATTGTTTACAGGGGCCTTGATTCAACCCCATTTTGATTGTTACCTCTTTCTAGTGTAGTACTGTAGTTGTTTCCAGGGTATGAAAAGATAAATTGCAAAAGGCTTAAAACAAATTAGTTAGAATAATTTTTAGAATTCAGCCTCAAACACATTTGTGTAGTGAATGTTTTAAGGATTTGGGTTTGTTAACTGTGGAAAAGAGGTTTTTTTTAATTGGGTATGACACATTATTATTATTATTATTATTTTTTTAATAATGTGGTTCCAGGTTATTTAGAAAATTACTTTAATATGGTGAGACAACAACATTCTTATGATACTAGGGGTAGGAATTGTAATATTTGTCCATGTAAGTTTAAAAGTTTGGTGGGGAAAAATATGTTTGCATGCAGTGCAATTGCATTACCAGTGTCAATAAAGGGAATAAAAGACTTGGAGAATTTGTGATTAAGTTTTTTTTTATTATTATTAATAATATTTGGTTAGGATATATTGTTTTTTATTTCTTCTGCATTTCTGTACATAGTCTCTATCCTTTATATTAACAGTGAGGACCGCAATGGAAATAAGCCAATGGCTTTATTGTGTTTTTTATCCTCTACAGTTTTTTTAAGTGAATGGGATGCTTGTTGTTTTGTACAGTTTGTAAACTTGTCAAATAAATTTCAACATTAAAAAAAACAAAAAGCCTGGCACACAATGCTTGGTAAGATAGCTCTGGAAAAGTATTAAAAATGACAAGTTTTACGAGATTTTACAAGCAGGCTAAATACTCAATAAATTACTGCTATAAGCTCACAGCCATGTGGTTTTGAAACACAGGGCAATTTTGGCTCTGTTTGATCATCCTGACCAGCCTGACATGGTAACATTGGCTCAAACAATGGTGTGAGTTTGGGGCAAGACTTGCTGTTTACTGGCACAAGGCAGATGGGGGAGTGTTTACGAAATTTTTTTTTGCGCAATTCCTTTTGACGATGCTAGTGCTGAAGAAATGACACACTTTGCGCTTTAATTTCAGGCCCCAGGATGGTTGTGCTTCACTCTGTATGGGCATCATAACAGTTCTTCATGTTCTTCTGACTGTTATTACAGCAAACGATCTGAAGTTGTGTGATGAAGCCTCAGTCTTTCAGTCTCCAGAGCTCTCAGCAGAAGCTTTGTTGTCTGTATCTCATGTCCTATCCCGAGGATGAACTCGCTTCAGCAGAAAGCGTCCACTGTGAACACACTTTGATGAATGCTCTAAGAGGTCTACAGATGAAATGAATGTTTCAGCATTGCATTTTTCAGTCTCTTTCATCCTTCTGTGTCTCCTGCTTCTTGTTCTTCCAGTCCTTTCCTCCTCTTCTCTGTGGTTTTCCCGTACCATCACCTTTCTCTCTCTGTGTGTTTGTACTGCATTTAACACCGGTTTCCGCTGCTTGTTTCCTAGGCCAGTCAGCTCGGTGTGTACAAAGCCTTTGTGGACAACTATAAAGTGGCAGTGGAGACAGCAGAGAAATGCAGCCAGGCCAACAGCCAGTTTCAGAAGATCTCTGAGGTGAGCTCATCTACCCCCTACCACCCGACACTATAGGCCTGATCATTACTGTCTGCAGTACATACTTCACTAATGAAGAGCTAATGTTTGAAATGGTCCAGAATTGTCTGTCTCTCTAATCGTTGTTTAGTCATTGATCAGTATTAAATGTTCCCCAATGTAAATTAAAATTCTGTGTCTAACATTTTGAATATAGATATGAAATGATGGAAAAAATAGATGACAGATTACTTTTAAATATGCAACTAAATCTGCCAGTAATTGGTGGCAAGTTACTGTCTTAGTGAGGCTTTGAATCAACCGATTTGTTCAAAATGGCTGATTGATTCAGGAACTAAATATGTGACTGTCTTTAAGAATGTGTCATTGAATCATTTACTCAACTGATTTGTTAAAAAATGTAGATTAATTTAGTAATGAAACCACAGTGTATTCCTAGGAGATGAAGATGGTTCTACTGTTAATTAGTTTGTAGCTATTTTCGTTGACAAAATAGATCAAAACAGACAATATTTGCAATGTAAATAAGTCTAAAATAAGTAACTTAATATTAACTGTTGTATGAAATTGACATTATACATGCAGTTGTGCAGATATTCAGGAATATTGCTCCATACCTTAAATTTTGAGGGCATTTTTTATTAATTTTGGTGGCATCCCCATTAATTTACGACTTCGGCATTAAGAAAGCATGTTTTTGAATGCTAACTTTTTAAAAATAAATAATTAATTCATACATTCTATAATAAACATTGATTAAAGGTTGCAAAACATGATTTTTTTAACAGCATCAAGCTCTTTAAAACATTCAGATATCTATTATATACATGTAGCACATCCGTTACAATATTAGTGGTGTTTGTTTCGCTATTACTATTTCTCATACTTATTTGAACAAACCCCCAACTCGTAACTATTAAAATGCTCATATCTTGTTCTGCATCTGCGTCTTATTTTGATGCCTCAGACCTTGTTTGGCAGATGATTAAATGGGTAAAAATCTTACATTGGAACCACCCAGCCATATCTAAACCCCCCAATATATCATGGGGGGTGGACCCTTTTGACCTTGCAACACCATAGCAACCGCATAGCAATGGGCTAAAACTTCTCAGGATATCTTAGAAACTGCATAGCAACACTATTGCAAGGCATTTACATCACTTACTGTAGATCTACAGTGGGGAAAATATTTATGTGATCCCCTGCTGATTTTGTAAGTTTGCCCACTTGCAAAAAAATGAAGGGTCTGTAATTTTTATGGTAGGTTTTTTTTTGAACGTATAGAGACAGAATACCAACCAAAAAATCCAGAAAAAACATTATATAAAGGTTAGAAATTGATTTGCATTTCAGTGAGTGAAATAAGTATTTGATCCCCAAGCAAAACATGACTTAGTACTTGGTGCAGAAACCCTTGTTGGCAAGCACAGAGGTAAGATGCTTTTTGTAGTTGGTCACCAGGTTTGCACACATCTCAGGAGGGATTTTGGTCCACTCCTCTTTACAGATTCTCTCTAAATCCTTAAGGTTTCTTGGCTGTCGTTGGCAACTCAAAGTTTCAGCTCCCTCCACAGATTTTCTATAGGACTGAGGTCTGGAGACTGGCTAGGCCACTCCATGACCTTAATGTGCTTCTTCTTGAGCCACTCCTTTGTTGCCTTGGTGGTGTGTTTTTGGTCATTGTCATGCTGGAAGACCCATCCATGACCCATCTTCAGTGTTCTGACTGAGGGAATGTTCTTGGGGTCATAGTCAGCATTTCTCTCCCTCCAAACACGGCGAGTCGAGTTAATGCCAAAGAGCTCAATCTGAGTCTCATCTGACCACAGCACTTTCTCCAAAGCCTTCTCTGAATCATTTAGATGTTCTTTGGCAAACTTTAAATGAGCCTGTACATGTGCCGCCTTGAGCAGCGGGACCTTGCGGGCGCTGCAGGATTTCAGTCCATTGCGGCGTAGTGTGTTACCAATGTTTTGCTTGGTGACTATGGTCCCAACTGCCTCAAAGGGATAGTTCACCCAAAAATGAAAATTCTGTCATTAATTACTCACCCTCATATCGTTCCAAACCTGTAA
>NW_015552570.1:144999-159244 GCF_001515605.1 Sinocyclocheilus anshuiensis
AGCTCTTTGGTCTTGCCCATGGTGGTGGGAGAGGTTGGAATGGAAGATACAGATTGTGTGGACAGGTGTCTTATACACCTAACGAGCTGACATTAGGAGTGACTTCTTAAAGCTAATGGACGTCTCTATCCATTAAAATAAACCTACCATAAAAATTTCAGACCCTTCATTTTTTTGTAAGTGGGCAAACTTACAAAATCAGCAGGGGATCAAATAAATGTTTTCCCCACTGTAGTTATAATCATCAGCTTGGTGCATGTACTCATACACACACACATACACATACACAAGAAGCCTTCCCCATCACATTTCTCTTCATTATTCCATACAGGAAGTATTCATCACATTCTGCTGCCTGAGCCAGGCATGAGCTCTGTATGTGTGTGTGCTTGTGTCTGTGTATATTTATAGTGAGCATCTTCTCTGTTGACAGAATCTGAAAGTTAAAGGTCCTAAAGAATCCAAGGACTGCACCACATCCGCCACCATGGAGGGTAAGAGCGTATCTATTGATCAGTGATGTGTGTGTGACATGCATGAGCGATCTGCATTTACAGAGCAGTAGAATGTGTGTTGTGTCGATTGACGGTTCATTTTATAGAGTGAATGGTTATGTTTGAATGAGTGAACTGCGAGCAGTGTCTCTTTAAGAATGAGTTCAGCTCTACATCTCCCTACTTGTGTATGCAGCATCCACAACTCAAATGTGTGTGAGTGTGAGGAAGAGTGCGTGCTTGCTCATTCTGAGTGTTTTGGAGAGCAGGAGAGCATGAGTCTCTCTCTCTCTCTCTCAATCTCTCTCTCTGTCTTGGTAGTGTTTGTGAGGGACGGATAAAAGGGGGTGCAGAATGAGAAGGAAGTAGTGAGAGAGCAGTCTGCAGGATCAGTGGAAGTTTGTCATGGAGGTTCTGCTGGTTCTCCGGCTGTGTTGTAACTGCACCTATGGTAACTATATCGCATTTTAATGCTTTGATAGTCTGGATGACTTTCAATTTGTGATTGTTGTGCGGATTGGTTTAAGAAATTATTTTGTGTCTGTGGTTTTGAACCATTCTAGAGCTTAGTTCTGCTGGTAAACAGGTTTGATCTCATTTCAGTGCAGTTGTCTGTAATTGTGCATGTCTGATATTTCAATGCAGTTGTAAGACCTCAAGCATAACAGCACTTATAAAACAGATAATTCTGATTCTGGCTTCTGATTGGTCATTATAGAATTACAGCCGTGCTAAAATATGCAATATAGTAACAACACTTTTACTTAGCTACTGTGCACCATATATGGTCAGTTATTAATCTTAGATGATATGCCAGGGACTAAATTGTCAGATGGAGGATGACGTAATATATAAGCTTAAAATAATGTCTTATGAATATGTATGTCTTCAATTTGTCATGTGTTGTTTCTGATAATGCCCTTTAGCCGTGACTGTATTCATAACATTTTTCTCATAACTTATTACCTAAATATGCACAAGACAGAGCTCTGGAAAAGTGTTTGATGGATAGGAATGTGTAAAATCCATATGGAAACATTCGAATGGGTTTGAAACCAAGCGGGTATACAGTAAAATTTAACTTTCAAATGAACAACTGGAACTGCCTGTCCAATTCTAATTGGTCAATTGATGTTTATGTCAGAATGTGCTCAGCTGTGTCACATCCCAAAAATAATTTGCATATCTATTTATAATAGGGTAATGTAGAGAAAAACAGTGTTAAAATTGCTTTATTTTTATTTTATTTTCATTTTATCCAATGTCTTTTGGTGTTGACAGACACACATCAATGAAGTCAGCATGTTCAAACTTTACAAGATGCAAATAAAAATGTTACTCAAACTAAAAACACATTCACTTGCAGTGAGGAAAGTTTGCACTGTCCACAATGTGTTTTCGTGGTGTATTGAATTACTAAAATTCAACAGGCATTTAGACCAAAATTGTCATATTTCCTGTTTGGCCTCATTTTATTCATTTACCATTGTATTAAGCATATACTAAATTGTTCTATAAATTGTTTATTTTGAAAGCACTTTTGTATACAGTTAGTATGATAAACTATTATGGTGTTGATTACCAGTATAAAAACTAGTTAGGCAGCACTGTAGTGACTGATATCAGACTGCCATCTGACTTTCAACATGTTGTTTTATGGACATGCATTCATGTGTATTTGTATGCATTTGCTCCTTTGAAGTTCCTCTTTCCACCCCAAGGTGACTGGAGGATTATCTTCCACAATGCACCAGATGATAGACAGATGATAGATGACAGATAAAGGTAGACTTCAAAGTGCACAAGTGGCATAGACAGAAGAGAGGAATAACAATATAGAAAGATTGGAACAAGCACTGAAGAATTGATCAGTTATCTACTGTGCACTTTCTCTCTCATGTAATCAGATTTTTAGCTACCAAATTATAGCCAATCAGATGTAATCAACCCCCTCAAGAGTTGAGCCAAGTCTGTGTCAGGGTGTAAACAAGGGATGAAATGGAGCAAATGAAACCCAAGAAAATGTGAGAAGTGTGACACTAAACGAATACACACTGTTGTAGTCGGAAAGATTTGTGGCATACAATATAACACATCAACAAAAATAAGGTTTTGTTTTGCTTTTGCTTTGCTTTTTGTTTTGTCTTATTTTATTGTTTTATTTATTTTATAATTTATTTTGAGACAGAGAGAATGTTTTGGAGAATGCAGCAAGTTTGCAATCCTTCTAATTAAGAAAATATCATGACCATAATAGACATTTAAAGATTGTTATACAGTTTTCCCCTGCAGTCAGCTAGTAGAGTCTAGCAGTAGAGTATGTCAGTATGAGCTAATGTCAACTCTCGTTTTCTGAGTCCATATATTAAGTTTGCTTATGCTTTACACGCCTCTAATGTCATCTGCCACTGAGCGAAACCTGCTTTGTCCAATCATATCACAGAGTACAGTATGTCCCATCCAACACCTGATCTCGGTTCTTCTCTGTCAGGCCCTAGCTGATGTGACAGAATTCCTCAAGCACTTTTTTTTGTATTTAGCAAAGCATAAGAACTGACTAATATTTGCCGTGTGAGCATGACTCAGACGGTGTCAGCCCACAGCAATTTTTGCAATATTTGTTTTCCTCTTCCAAAGCTAGTTAGACTCATAACAGTGACATTTAGATTAAATCATCTCCCAATGACACCCAACTCACAGTGCTTGATAATCATATACATGTGGGTGGATTGAGAAAATATGGAAAATAGTAAGATATTTTACAGAGTTAAAAGTTTGAGATCTGACTCAGAAGCTAATCTAAAAGTTTTTTCAGTTTCCTCATTTATGACAGTTGCGTATGAATTGAAACTGTATTTTTTGTTAAAGATATGTCCTCCATTCTGCTTGTTTATACTTTAAACAGTGTATTTTAATGCATATAATACTGTAAGTGAGAATTATTGTCATTGCTGCCATTATGGAAAGTCCTTGCAATATGTATATAAGTGTGTAATCTGTCATCTATTATAGACAGAGATTGAAAGTGACCCAATTTGATGATTAATCACACAATGCTGGCCCACTTGACCTTGGCAACTGTCCCAATACAAAGACACAAATACAAAAACATACACACAGATGTCTACAGTACCTACTGTAATCACTCCATCACCTGCTGCTCTATTTCTCTCATATTCTCGAATATGACTCTGGTCCTTTTCCTCTCAGTCCAGCAGGAAGAATGTATGGGAAATCAGTAGTTCTATTGATCGAGAGGGGCTTATTCTGTGACTGACTGTGTGTGAAGGGCATCTTGAACTCAAATTAGTATGCAAGTGTCTGTGCTGAGATGTGCTTCAAGGTTGTGATTGGATGTCACAATCTAAAGCGACTGTCCTGGGCTGCATCTCTCAAAAGCATTGTTAGTCTGAGTAGCTCATAGAGAGCACTGGTGCCAATTCTTTTGGGAAATGAAGACCTGATTGGTTCCCTTTCAGATCCAGTCAGCTGAGATTGGTCAGGATTTGTGAGGTAGAATGAGCTAAATTCCACTGACTAGGAACTAGAATAGAAACTGCATAGCACCAATGCAATTAAAACACTTACAGTAACCATTCATTTAGTGAAACTGTCATCACAACACACTTGCACCCACTTAACAAGACTGTAGCAACCACAAAGAACACTTTAGCGTCTGCCTAACAAGCACCAGGACAATGACTCTGAACAGCATAACCCATAGTAACCACCTAGCAATGCCCTAGCAACGACCCTGAACACCATAATCCATAGTAAACACCTAGCAATACCTTAGCAACCTCCAAACATACCATAACCCATAGCAACCACCTAGCAATGCCCTAGAAACCAGTTAGCACACTGTAAAAACCACACAGAACACCCTAGCAACTGCCTAGTGACCATTCAGAACTCAGTAGCCCATAGCAACAACCTAGAACTCCATAACTCATAACTCCATAACTAAGCAACTGCATGGCATTTACCAAGCAAACAACTAGCACAATGTAACAACCACAAAAAAACACCCTAGTAACTGCCTAGTGACCCCTCAGAACACCATAATCCATAGCAACCATCTACCAATTCCCTAGCAACCAACTATCAACACTGTAACAACCACAAAGAACATCCCTAGCAACTACCAAGTGACCACACAGAACACCATAATCCATAGCAACCACCTAGCAATGCCCTAGCAACCAGTTAGCACACTGTAAAACCACAAAGAACACATTAGCAACTGCCTGGTGACCACACAGAACACCATAACTCATAGCAGCAGTTTAGAAATACCATAGCAACTACCCAGAATGCCATAACTCATAGCAATCAACTAGCAATGCCCTAGCCACCAACTATCAACACTGTAACAACCACAAAGAACACCCTAGCAACTACCTAGTGACCACACAGAACACCATAACCCATAGCAATCAACTAGCAATTGATTACAAAGACTGATTACTGCTTTTATATCTTAATTGATAAATGATGCTGTACTAGTTCAGCTCACTTCTCTGTTCTGCTCCTCAAACCTTTCTTTCTCTCTACTCTCTCTCTACTGTAATCCATCAGCCTTGCAGAGGCTCGTGGGAAATATGCCCTGTCAGAGAGCTCCGCTCTGTTGCGATGTGATTCTGTAATTAGATTAATTGAGCGTGAGTAAGAAGGGACTGCTGGGAATCGTCGTCCATTAGAGTGAAAGACAGCAGGATCACCATAGGACCCGTCGTAACCCTGTCAGACGATGAAGACGTGAACGTGCAGAATTCTCCCACTAGTGCTGTCAAAGAAATGAGAGACAAAGCTCTTTTCCTGAACATTGCTCACAAGACTGTGTGTGTCAGTATACTTTTCAAAATTGTGTATAACAGTGCTCCTTGTGTGTACCTGGTACTTCTTGGAAGAGAGTAGTCCAACCTTGATAAGCTGCAAGCAGAAGCAGAATAACTTTTGGAATGATTTTTTACAGATGACTTTAAAAGAGCTTGTGCATTTATATGGAAGAAAGTATCTGTAGTTCGTGCTTACAGTAAACATAATGTTATCGTCTGTTGGTGTGAACGCTTATATCTTTATAGTTGTCTATCGTTGGTGTGAACGGGTGTTTAAAATTGTACTTTTACTACATTAATGAATTTTGTTCTTTGTTTTAGTGGATAATGCTGCAGAAATGCTGCTCGAGTGGGAGATACAGCTTCAGTTCTGGATGGATCACATTCACCATTTTATCTATTAAACAGATAGCTCACCCAAAAATGAAAACTCTGTCTGTGGGAAAAAATACTATTAACATGGTTACCAACATTCTTCAAGATGTCTTCTTTTGTGTTCAACACAGGAAAGAAATTCATACAGGTTTGGAATAACTTGAGTAATTAATGAAAGCATTTTCATTTTTGGGTGAACTGTCTCTTTAAATAAAAGCCCGAAACAAATTACTGAATTGCTCTAGATGTTAGCTAAATTTAGCCAAACCTCCCATGGTAAAAAATAATGACTAATAATAATGTTTCAAGAACTTGCAAAGCAATGTTGTCGCTCTTGCTTCTAATTAATAATACAGCCATATATATTTACAAAGATGCCTTATTCTGTGTAAGAAGCCACATCATCTCGCAGAAGGATTTATTTCAAACACTCGGCTGACCTTATGAAGTGAGTTTGGAGTAAAAACATGTTATTAAATGTGGTGTTTTCACGTGCTTTCAGATGGAGCAGCATTTACTTCACAGAGCCGTAGTTCACTGAGAAGCTACGCAAACAGCTGTCATTATCGCGAAACGATTTCTTCGATTTCATAATCGTATGATTATATCATCTGCGGTTTTTTTTTTCGCGTAGCTTGTCAGAGAACCTGTCCACGCGCAGTAAACAAGCAACAGAAAAAGATGAGGAGTTCAACCAATCAGAGCGTTTTCCGTGTTTTTTTTATTTCTCTCCAAACTGGCTCTGTTTGTGTGTCCGTGAGTCGTGCGCTGAGATGAGGAAACAAGTGTATGGTATTTCCTGGAGTCGTGAGCTCTAGCTATTCGGTAATGTATATGTGGACTTTCTGCCCAGGGGCGCCCTCTAGTATCCAGTATGAATGAAACAGACATTACATGTGTTCATAGCACTAAATAATGGCCAATCTATAAAAATAATGTTTCTCTCAAAATAAATTTAAGGTAGACGTGATAATCCATGTTTTTCTACAGTGTACAACAATATACTGGAGTTTTTTTTTTTTTTAAATAGCATTTAAAATCGCTTAAAAGAACTCTGTTGTGCCAAACCATCAGAACTAAACTGAAAACTGTGTTTAAAAAACGGAGGTATTTATTGAAGTTTGGGCTAACTGTATTGTTGCATTCCTACTGTTTACTCTAAAATACTGTATAACAGGAATATCACAAATTGAGTGCAGACTCTTGAGTACTAACCTATGAAAAATATTTAACATGAAGTCTAGCATTTTGCACATTGTGCAACTACGATTTTGACATTAGCCATCAAGGAGCTTCAAGTAATGTAGGAATAGGCTATATGACCACCGGTATCACCCCATATCACACTGATGGTACTCAAAAAAATGTTCAAAGGTTGGCAGGTCTGAGCAGGTGATGGAGATTTACTACTAATCACAGAACTGACAAGATGTGCATGACAATCGCATTCGATTAATCTTGCAGCCCCTTAGTTGCATTATGTGTTTATATAGGGGTCAGGTTAAGACTGGGATACATTACACAACTTTTGTCCAGATTTTTACTTGTAATGTTCTAATGTTCTGCTATCTGTTCTGCTAACTATAAAAGGTACAGCTGTCATAAAACCAGAGAGAAAGACTACATGGCTAGAAACTTCCAAAAATGTGAGAGAGTCAATGTTAATATCATTGCGTTCCTGCTGGACAGTGTTAAAGGAACTCAGCTTAGTCTGACAGTTAGCCTGCCCTGGACCAGGTTAGTTTCCCAGCATAATTTGCCACAGTGACTGAGCTTGATCTACTGTAGCCTATGTTAAATTTGCTTTATGAAACCAAATCATTTGAAATTGAGTCAGACTAACTGAAATAAGCCTGGCTTATTTGGTAAACTTGTTTTATGAAACAGGCCTTCGAGGCGTTAAAAGTCAGAAGACACTCAATTTATGATTTTTTCTAGGGATGCACGATATTATCGGACCAATATCGGAATCGGCCGATAATGGTTTAAATGTAAATATCGGCATTGGCCCGATATGAAAAATTATGCCTATATGTCTTGCCGATAAGAGGAATACATTAACTCACATGTGCTCAGGGTGTGCTAGCGATTAGATCACGTCAGCAGTGTAGCTCATTCTTGAGCAAAGTTTTGGATCGCTGCATTTAAACTGAGAATGCACGTACAGAATGACGCGTTAGGTGTGTGATAGAGTCAACAGTAATAGCACGTGCAGTGGCAGCCTCCCCTGGGTCCTAATGCCCGTTCAGTAAGGAGTTTTAATTCTGTAGGGGGCGCTGTTGGCCTGCTTCTAATAAAATGAAAGCAAAATACACAAATAATATTTAGACTGTTTCTGATTAAAAAAGCAGTAATTGATGCCATCAAATCATGAGTATGCTTTGATTTAAAGTTCAGAAGCTATAGCTTACATGAACAACAACGCACAAAAAAAAAACACAAACATGTCACTTAAGTTAAATAATTTTATATATACTGATTTATTCATTAATATGTAATATGTTTTATTTTTTAAACAAATCATAAGCTCTAAAAGATTTTCAGAATTTTTACAACTCTTTTGCTTTAGACATCTACAAATGTTAAATCTTAAAATAAAATGATAAGGTTAATACTGCATCTTTCTGAACAAATAATATTTAGACTGTTTCTGATTAAAAAAGCAGTAATTGATGCCATCAAATCATGAGTATGCTTTGATTTAAAGTTCAGAAGCTATAGCTTACATGAACAACAACGCACAAAAAAAAAACACAAACATGTCACTTAAGTTAAATAATTTTATATATACTGATTTATTCATTAATATGTAATATGTTATATTTTTAAAGAATTTATGAGCTCTAAAAGATTTTCAGAATTTTACAATTCTTGCTTTAGACCATTTACAAATGTTAAATGTTAAAATAAAATGTTAAGGTTACCACTGCATCTTTCTGAGAAAAAATGCAGCGATTGAATATAGTTTATTTATAGTTATTTTCAAATATTCAATGTATTGTCATTATAAAATAACTTCATTGTTGTTTATTTAATTCTAACAAATAAGTTCTTGTTAAAACTAACCAAAATTAAAAATAATTTGTTTATAATTTCTGCTCAGGAGAGACTTGTGCTGTTTCCAAACAAAAGGAAATATATCGGTATCGGCAAAATTAGTTGAAAAATATCGGCATATTGAATATCGGCAGAAATCCAATATCGTGCATCCCTAATTTTTTCCATTGCATCGTATTGCATCAAATCACATTGTGTCGAATCGAATTGAAATCAGATCGCACTGCATCGTAATAATGTGAATTGTATCGCATCGCATCGGTAGCTGCTTCATATGTATCTTTAATGTATCGTATTGTTTGCTCTGCATTGAGAGTCGTATCGCATTGGCCTCAGTTATGGAGATGCACATCCCTACTAGTTAGTAGTTGACCTATAGCGGCTAATGAATTGGAAGTCTTGCACATTTAAAGAAAACAGCTTACTTCTGCATTGCAAAATGAGGTGGATAAATGGAACAGAATAGCAGGAGCTAGGTCGAGGGTATATGGTATGAGGTATTCATATCCCACTGCAGTGTTCAGAATCACAGATATGGCTAGAGGTAGGGCATGATACTGTGAGCTGACAGATATGCGTTTTCTTCTCTCTCAATCTGTCAGCTTATTGAGAGTGTGTGGATTTACAGAGAGCTAAAGACATAAACTGAGCCTCCTCTCAGTATTTGCATTCATTTGTCCTGGATGCTCATGTTTGTGAAGTGCTCAGAGATGATGCTATTATCCGTAGTGTCTGGCTGCTCAGTCAGCTGTGTAATAGAGTTTGGGAAAGGGTATTTCTTCTTTTTTTCTCTCTTTGGGTTTGTTTGGAGCATTTGTATGATTGGAAGTATGAGTGTTTTTTTAGTTGAGATCTTATACATCTTACTGTATAAAAGGATATTTCATGACTTATGATGACTCTATAAATAATTATTTAATGTTTGTCTTTGCAGCTCTCCTCTACAAGCCTATTGACCGTGTCACTCGCAGCACTCTAGTCTTGCATGTGAGTTTCTCTCACTAAAAATGTATACGTCTATTGATTGCATGTAGTCAGGTTTAAAACTGTAAGATCACCTTTACTAAGGCAAATTCATTGGCTATTATATTTGTACTCTATTTGTACTGTATGAGTCTTATAATTTAACCAAGTTAATCAAACTCAATAGATATTTGGCTGTGTCAATAATAATAATAATAAAAAAACACTTGATTTGTTAACTTGAAAGTTTGTCTTTGCATGTTAAGTGTATTAGCTTATTATCTTTGATGGCATTTTGGCCTTGTACAGATGTTGACCTGTAATCCGTAATTAAGTGTGTTCTATGCCATAAAGAGGCGCTCCGACTATCAAATTCTACTGTGTAAAGATCATCATATGCTTTAAAATACCAGTATCAACATGTCAAAACTGCTTTTCTTCATGGATCTTAAGGATATTACAAATCCAGATATATATCATCAAAACTTGTAAAACCTGCATGAGAGGAACCTTTAAAAAATTCAAATATATTCAAGTAGAAAACACTTATTTGAAATAGTAGTATTTTACAATATTGCTGTTTTTGATTTGACATATTTCAAATACATTTAGCATTAGTGAGCATAAGAGACTTTTCTGAAAAACATTAAAAAAATTGTACTAACCCAAACTTTTAACTGTAGTGTAGGTTTATCTTATTTGTGACCCTCGACCACAAAACCAGTCTTAAGTGTCAATTTTTATATGCTGAATAAATAAGATTTCCATTGATGTATGGTTTGTTAGGATGGGACAATATTTGGCCGAGATACAACGATTTGAATATATGTAATCTGAGAGTGCAAAAAAAAATGAAAATATTGAGAAAATTGCCTTTAAAGTTGTCCAAATAAAGTCCTTAGCAATGCATATTATTAATCAAAAATTAAGTTTTGATATATTTACTGTAGGAAATTTACAAAATATCTTCATGGAACATGATCTTTACTTAATATCCTAATGATTTTTGGTATAAAAGAAAAATCTATAATTTTGACCCATACAATGTATTTTTGGCTATTGCTACAAATATACCCCAGCAAATTAAGACTGGTTTTGTGGTCCAGGGTCACATATATTTTAATATTTGGATTGTCACTTAAAGAATAAACATACTGTATATCTCAGATATGTTATCTGTTTGTTTTATTTATTTTTACTTTTTTTCAGGACTTGTTGAAACACACTCCTAAGGATCATCCAGACTTCCCTCTGCTTCAGGATGCTCTGAGAATATCCCAGAACTTCCTGTCCAGCATCAATGAAGAGATCGACCCACGCAGGACTGCCGTGACCACACCGAAGGGAGAGGTGTGTGACTCTGTGTGTCTCTACCGACAGAGAAAAAGCATACAATATACTGTATTTTACATAAACGGTTCTCTATTGTATATGCAAAATTATAGAACGAGGCATTTGTAAGGCAGGTGAGGTGCCAGTGCCTTTATAAGAGTGTTTTCACACCTACTTTATTAATAGCTTTTAAATTTGGCACCTGGTATGTGTACTTAGTTTCAGTTTGAGGCATTTATGTTGCAATCGTTCCCACTGCACCAGTTGCACTTGTATCCACAGCAAAACCATCAGTCCAAGACCACCTCAGTTGAGTCTCAATTTATTAAAAGAATCAAATTTTCTTTTGTATTACCTGACTATTAATCAATTAACAGATTAATCAATTATGAGTTGCAATCATTCAGGGGTGCGTTTTGTGCTTTATCAATGCTGTCATGAATTCGCATACCACTGTGTGATGTAATTCAAAAAACTGAAACAGAAGCTGCTACCCTCTCCTCGTTCCCTGCATTGTTGGGCATTTTTTCAGCATGACAATGACTATATACAGTACATTCTCCCGAGGTGAAAGTCCTTCAGTGGACAAGTATTTCACCCAATCTTAACACTCTTGGGCACCTCTGGGGGATTCTGTAGAGATGAGTTTAGCAGCACTCTCCATTTAAGACCAGGGCATTTAAGGAGGTTATCCTCCAGGAGTTAAACAGGACAGATGTGACCATTTTTTGTGCCAAGAAGGGTCAGAGCAGTATATTAAAAATTATGGAGGACACACCAAGTACTAGAATATTATATATTTGTTGAATTAAATCTAGGGTGTACTCATTTCTGCAAGCCTTAATTTAAACAAAACTGGTTAAGTTACTTATTTTACAGATATAAATGACATATATTTCTCTGTTTTTATTAAGTAAATGTTTATTACCTTTCAATTTTGCCATTTTTTAATTCATTGTATTAGTGATCGTAAAGAAAATATATCTTTTGTATTTGTTCAGAGGGGGTATAGTCATTTATGCTGTGCATTGTATATATTTATGGGGAAAAAAGATATAGATTGAATTGCATGTTAGCTTGCTTTTTGCTGAAGAGAGTAATCTATTTAAGTCCACATGTCATACTAACAGGAAACTATTCATATCACCACAGTTGGAGAGCTGTAGTTGTAGCCACACAGCTTTGTAATGCTATTAGCTAACGTTCACTGGAACTATATTGTTAGCAATGGAACTTTGCTTGACCAATGATGCTTGTAGGAAATGCATCTCTAAAAAAAAAGAAGACAGTTTGCTTACATGACTTTTATTATTAACTTTTGGTCCACTTTGGAATGTTTTGGAGCCAAGAAGGGCTGGCACAATATCAGATTTTCACTAAAAAATGATTGTGGCCAAAAGGTATGTTATGGGGGGGGTGGGTGTTAGCCACATTATTGGCACTGCATTATTTACGATATTATACAGTGTATGTAGTATTAACATTATCACCAATAACAGTATATTGCCACACCCATAACTGTAATAATTTACTTAACAAACTACAGGTCTGAAAATATGTTTATTTTCAACCTTACATTCTTGAAATTCTCTTTTGTTTATCATTTATGTTCGTTTTCTATCATGAGCTCCCAACCTCTATATATGACTGTTTGATGAGCTCATCATCCACATGGGAGTATGAGTGGATCAACTGTATTTATGTATTAACATAATCTCACTCTTCTTCATCACACTTATTTAAAATAAATATTTGATGTTTGAGTGTCAACACTTTTTATGATCAAGCTGTACCGTGTCAGTGATGAATTGTGTAACTGCAGGCAGGTCTATGACCTCTGTCATCCCTCGGTTTTCCAAAAGCGCACGTGTTCTGTGTGCTTCTGCTCTGATGAGTCCACAGGAAGTAACGGTGGGTGTTTCGTGTCTCTGGCAGGTTCGACAGCTGGTGAAGGATGGCTTCCTGGTGGAGGTGTCGGAGGGGACGCGTAAACTCCGTCATGTCTTCCTCTTCACAGACCTTCTGCTCTGTGCCAAGATGAAAAAGGCCGCAGTTGGGTATGAACATGGACACTCACACACAAACTCACTTTCTCTCTCATTTTATGTTATACCCACTCATGCATACCGCACTCTACTGGTTTGGTGCCAGTAGATGAAGTGTTTTGATTTACAAAGGTGCGACCTCATTTGTCACTCTGTTGTTGTTGTGGTTACAATGCCAAAGAAATCCGTAATATTGATTGATAGCTGCTGTTATCCTGATGCAGCTCTGTGTTTCTGCAACTAAAGCTTTCCCAGAATAATAACACACATAATATGTATACTAAACACCAGTCTTCTTTAAACACAATCTTAATTTATTACATGTATAGTCTACTCTGGGACATTCAATTCTGGATTTTATTCTCACCACTGACAGAGACTGTAAAGTATTTAGCATCTTAATCAGACTGAATTAGGCAGAAGATGATTTTAATTGGTTGTTATGCATGATGATGAGCAGATTATATATTGCTGCAAAGCCATGCTGGGCATCATAATCATTTCATAATAAGAGCGCATTATCAAGCATTTCGACTGTGGAAACACATTTTGATCCCTGAAGTGTGTGTGCGAGTGTGTGTGTACTCTTCATTTCATAATAGAAAGTGCTTAGATTAATTAGTTACATCAGTCTCCACATAGTCATTTCCCGTCAGGACAGGAAGAGAAAGATATCATGAGGCATGCGTTTTTGTGTATGTGAGCAGGAGCAAATTATACACTTAATGCACTCAAATGATATACTTAATATATAAATATACTATGGTTGTCAATTTAAAATATGCTCCTATTTGACATTTAAACATTTCTCTGTGTGTTTTTCAGGAGACATCAGCAGTATGAGTGTAAATGGTACATCCCTCTGGCTGATCTGAGCTTCCAGACTCTGGATGACTCGGATTCTCTCCCTCACGTCCAGACGCTCCCTGAGCATGAGATTGAGGAGATGAAGATCAAGATCTCCTCCATCAAAAGTGAGATCCAGAAAGAGAAGGTACAGTTTCTCTTAGATTAATTATATATATATATATATATATATATATACATACATACACAAAATTTCTATTTGAAATAAATACTGTTCTTTTTAACTTTTTATTTATCAAAGAATCCTGAAAAAAGTATCACAGATCCCAAAATA
>NW_015552570.1:159520-184776 GCF_001515605.1 Sinocyclocheilus anshuiensis
TGAAGGATCATGTGACACTGAAGACTGGAGTAATGATGCTGAAAATTCAGCTGTGATCACAGGAATAAATTATATTTTAAAGTATATTAAAATAGAAAACTCTTATTTTAAATTGCAATAATATTTCACAAAATTAAATTTCTTCTGTATTTTTGATCAAATAGATGCAGCCTTGATGAGCATAGGAAAAACAGTTAAAAAAACATTAAAAATCTTACTGATACACACACACACACACACATATATATATATATATATATACAGGTGTTAGCTTTTCCATTCCATTTTGGCCTAGTTTTTGTTAAATAAATAATGACGCTGTGTGATATGGCATGTGTTGTTGTTCATCTGAGGTTTTATTTTCCAAATTCTAAGACCTGCCAAGGACCAGATGATTTTTTATTATGTCCTGATATGGAAAACCATGGAATAGAAACATTTTCAGACTTTTGGACACTACTGTACATTGGCATAGAATCAGCCGGGGGATTTCAATTTGCAATTTTGCTCTGTGGAGCTCTTGGTTTCTTAATTAAAGGTGCAGTAGGAGATCTTGGAAAATGCTAACTTTAGCCCGGTTGTTGATGCTTGTCTGCCATTTTCGCTCTGTCTGCACAGCGTGCGTGAACACGTTGATGACATATCCTGTCTGCGCGAACCCGGTGCGCAGAGGTATGCTAATACATACGTTGACAGGCAGGTAGGAAAGCATATTAAAACGCTCGGACCGAGCATTTTGATTGGACGAACATTTCTTGATCCTACGCCTTCCACAAAATATATAAATACAGATAAATACATTTAGACCACTTAACTTAATGATTGCTATCGGGATGTGAAGAGACTTTCAACCAGCATAACAAAAAATGTTTCTGAAGACAATCACCTATTGCACCTTTAACTCCGTTCTGAGAGTAATAAGAGAGAATGAGAAGGAAAGAGAGGGCTAATGAGAGCAGGAAGTTTCTCTGATTGAAATGCAGATTACTGATTACAGTCATGCTGGCTGCTGTGTGTGTTAGTATCTGAGAAACACAAGCTGACAGATGTCTCAGGCATATTTTGCCTGTAAGTACATTTTTAAAGTACTAATATCAGATTGATTTGTGTGTGAACAGAAAGCACAGAAGGCTCAGAGTCGTAATGTGGATCGTCTCAGGAAGAAGATGAACGAGCAGGAGTCGTGTCTGCTGTTACACTCCCCCACCATCCCATTCCGCATCCACAACAAACACGGCAAGGTACCGCATCGCACAAGCATCTGATTTTCTACGCTATTCTGTGTGGGAGGCTAGTGTGATTTTTATTTGACATGATCTCTCAGATATCTTGTTTGGTTGGATGTTACATTAAATATTTAGCAGTTAAATGATGTGTTTCTGCTGTTTATAGCGTTCCAGTAGAGGGAGCTATTGTTTTTCTTGAGCTCACTTTCTCTCGTTCTCTCTCTCCAGAGCTACCTGTTCCTGCTGTCCTCAGATTATGAGAGGTCAGAATGGAGGGAGAGCATTCAGAAACTGCAGAAGAAAGGTAAGACGTCTTGTTCTATTAAAGCATCAGTTTATTATTCATTACAATATCACATCATCAGTACATTCCTGATTTGGCCCCACTACCAATCCTGTACTGCTCTCCACTAGGTCCACTAGCTATGGGGTCCACTAGGGGGCCTCAGCAAACTTAGCAAAAGGGCAGAAAGATGGTTTATTTATAATCATTAAAAAAAAAAGTTATATTAAAAATGTATATCCTAATATTATAGTAAACTCTCACTATTTATTTATTTAGATTTGTTACTATTTATTTTATTTCCGTTTTTGTGTTAATTCAGTTTATTTCCAGTTAGTAATTTTGGTGATTCATGTGGTTTTTCACGTAATGTTTATATTTTATTTTTTGTTGCAGCTTTATTTTTTTTAAATGTTTTTAATAGTTTTAATTAGTGATAATAACATTGATGTGTAGAGCTCACTGTTTGTGTGTTTCAGACCTGCAGGCCTGTGTGTTGAGTTCAGTAGAGCTACAAGTGTTGACCGGCTCCTGCTTCAAACTCCGAACTGTCCACAACATCCCCGTCACCAGCAACAAAGATGGTAAGAGACAAACAGCTCTCTGCTCTCTGATGCAGTGCCTAGTAGCTTCAGCTATAGATGGAGGGATCAAATGCAAATACTATCTGAATATGAACTTACAGTAGAGGAGAGTAGGGTAAAATGTCGGTGATGTCAATTTTCAGTTGTTCAGATGTCCAGAAAGTTAGTTACATTTAGGAGAACCTCAGTAAAAACAGTACAGCTTATCCCTTGTTTCTTTCCCTTCTGTTTCCAGTTAAATTCCTTCAGCTCCCCATCACAATAGTTTTTATTTGTACTCACTACCCTAGTTTCTTTGTTCCTCAATTTCTCTTTCCATCACAGGGAAGTCCAAATAGGTTTTTCAGAAATCTAGGTTACAATCTGGTTTTACTCTACTGATAACCCGTGCCATGTAGAGGCTGCTTTTATTTACTTCTGGGCAGAGCAGCGTTTCAGGACTTGGCTGTTTGTTTTTGTGTGGACCCTGACATGTTTCAATTTGGATGACATTAAAGCCATCTGTTCATCACCTCCCACATGCAACCTCAGTCAGCAGAGCTGGAGTCGGTCACTATCAAAAGGGCAACACTCCCATAGTGCTGCTGCTGTACACATACTGCACACCTCTCCTGGTGAATTATTGGTGATTGGTGGTAGGTTCAGAAATATTATTGCATTTAGCCATTGCGCCATATGCCATAACATTATTATAGTGGTTTTCCTGTGATAAAATCACTGTAACTCTCAACCTCAAGTCAAGTCAATTTTATTTGCTTAGCACTTTTCACAATACAAAAGCTGCTTTACAGAAAATCATGATGTTAATGTTTATAATAATACTTTAGAATATCACCCAAAAGTGAATATTTACTAAAAATGTTCTCACTCAGGCCATTCAAGATGTAGATGAGTTTGTTTGTTCATTGGAACAGATTTGGAGAAATTCTGCATTACATCACATGCTCACCAATGGATCCTCTGCAGTGAATGGGTGCCGTCAGAATAAGAGTCCTAACAGCTGATAAAAACATCACAATAATCCACAAGCAATCCATAGTCCATCAATTAACATCTTGTGAAGTGAAAAGCAGTGTGTTTCTAATAAATCCATCCATTTTTTAACTTCAAAAGAGTCCTCTATCCATAGTATTGCTTTCTCCACTGAAAAAGTCATATCGTCTGAATCAGGAGAGAAATATGCACAGATCAAGCACTGTATATACAATCGAAAACAGTCCAAACAGTCCACAGCTCTAAACACATTTGTCAGTGGATTTTAAAGTAAGAGGACAACAGGTGATGGACTTTTAAACTGGAGGAAATTGAGTGTGGAATCATATTTTAGATTTGTTTCTTACACACCGCTGTTTGTTTCACAAGATGTTACCTGATGGATTGGAGTCATGTGGATTACTTGTGGATTATTGTGATGTTTTTATCAGCTGTTCGGGCTCTCAATCTGACGGCACCCATTCACTGCAGAGGATCCATTGCTGAGCAAGTGATGTAATGCTAAATTTCTCCAAATCTGTTCTGATAAACAAACATTTTTCAACAATATAATAATCAAGCAGTTGATATATGCTACACAATATGTATGCTGCTGAAGTGTCTTGTTGCTTTCAGTAAATAATTACATTATTTTTAATAATCGCACTAATCACACTAAAAATGTATTCATTATTTATTTTTGTTAGCATTGTTCTGACCAAACTGCAGCTTAAATTAATACATTTGTAAATAAATAACTGGATGTGAAATATTGATTTGAGAGGAGAATGCTGTACTCTAGAGAGCTGTGTAGTAAACATACTATAATGGTTATGTACTGGTGCCAATATTATTTAAAATAGTTAAATATTATGTAAAATAATTAATGTAACTTGATCTGCGGAAGCACAAACCACAGTGGATTTGAAGCATAATTTGAGTTCATATATAAATATCAGTTTTTTGAGCATGTATAAAGAGTGCTGCTGGCAGGTCGTATCCGGTGCAGGGGTCTTGAGTTTGACTTGTGGTGTAAGTAGTAGGTGTGTTTACTGTATCTGTCTCTTGTAAGTGACACACATAGAAAGACCCCCTCTGATCATCCCCTGAACCTCCTGCTACGAAATTTAAGATGCCGAGAATGAGGTGAAATGAGGAGCAGCTGCTGGTGGAATGTAACCCCTGCCACATCCCCTCACATACATCCCCCATGAACCCCATATACACACTCACAAATAGCCTCTTTCCTCTCGACACCAGCAGTTTTAAGCTGACAAATCAGGGCTGTAAGGAGCGTTTGTCTTCATTATGACAGAAACAGTCTGACATTGAGAGCTCTCAGATGAAGGGGAACAGTAATTAAATGATGGTCGGCTGCTGTTTTGTGCTCATCGGCGAAGTGAGAGCGTTAAGGCCCCTTCACGTGACTCACATCAGGGTTTAAGCATCAAGCGCCGCTTTGACCTCCACATGAAAAGCATTGCAAATAGTGTTGTGGAAGGGTGATGTTGCAAGAAGAAGTGGAAATGTTTAAACATGTTTGAACTTAGAACAGAAAAAAGTCCTGGCAATTGCTTTGATGCATCAGAAATAGAGTGGTTGAACGTGGGTTCACGAAACGTTAGTGTTTCAAGGTGCTTGTGGTGAATTTAAATTCGTTTAGGAAGTGAGGAACCAACAATAATATGAAGTATGTGGCTTTCAAGATCTCTTCATGTTTTAAACAGTTCTTGTTGCTTTGTACTCCAAGTTTGGATAAAATTCAGAATTTTAAGAACTGAATCTTTTAATTCATTAGCTGAAATAGCTAAACCACATAGGAAGCTGGAATTAATTGCATTACGGTTCAGTGGCTAATGATATTTTTGGCTAAAACCTGTAAAACTTTCAAACTTCAAGCAAAGTTTTGACAAACTTTGTTTTATTTTCTTAAACTTAATTTCTTCAAATTTCAATTCACTTTAATTCAATAATTTCATTCAAAATATTTAAAATTTGAATGTCAATTCCACAACCTGCTTTCTACCTCAGTAAAGTTAGATTCAAAATCAAGAATTAACTTGGAATTTAAAATTAAATTCAAATTCAGGATTTTAAGTTTAAATTCAAGAACTGAAATTCAAATTCAACAATTGATTTGAAATGTAAAAGGCTTATAAATTCAACCCGGAATGGCACACATCCTTCTTGTACTCCTAAAAGACATCATCAAAAAGGCCAAAATGTGCATAACGTGTCACTTTATTGGGCCCTATCATACACCCAACGCAATGTGTTTTTTGCTAGCTTTAGCCCGATGCAGTTATCATTTTCACGTGCTGCGCCACGTTGTTTAAATAGCAAATGCATTTGAGCCCATTTGTGTGCCCATGGGCGTGCTGGTCTGAAAACGAGGCGTGTTCAGGCACATTGTTGGCGCGTTGCTATTTTGAGGCAACTGAAATGGACTAAAGTCAATGGCGCAGTAGTTTTTTGTTATTTAAAGAGCGCGTTAGTATAGGCGGGTCCACAAAGCGCGTACACTCTGCTTATCACACACACAGGGACGTGCAGCAGCACACAAGCATGTCAAATATTAAAAATTAAAGGATTACAATGTAAAAGATTATTATTATGTAGGCTACATAAAAATAAAAATGCCTACATGTCATAATGGATAGTCATTGCATGTATCAGAATTTTTCTGCACGAGCAGCTCCGTTTCCTCTCTGGAGACACATTCAGTCTTTGCGCTTGCAAATTCCGCTGTGTAAATAGCAAATCCGCCATGGCGCGAGCGCAACTGGCTCTTAAAGGGAATGGGAGATGAGACTCTGATTGGTTTAGTGCACGTTATGCCCAAAACACACCCATTACTCAGTAAGAGAATAGGGACAATTTTATAGGGACACCCTTTTAGACCATGCGCCAGGCGCGTAGACCGTTTTTCCATCATTAAACTAGCAAAAGTGGATTCGGACACACACTAAGTACACCTGCGCCTTGCGCTTTAGACCATGCACTTAGATCGTTAAAATAGGGCCCATTGACTTAAATGCATTGAGCAGCATTAATCATATATATGAAAGGGCCTTAAAGGTGCTAGTTTATTCAAAGTGCTTCTGGACCGTGTGATGAGATGACATTTGATTCTTACTTTTGGACTGGATTATGATCACATGTCCACCAACACGCACAGGTCTGTGATTGTTTACTCTCTCACATGTTGTTCTGATGAGGCAGTGTAGGTTCAAAGAGCTTCTCGGCTAGTTTACTTCCTGCTAAATAAATGCAGAGAAAGGGAGACTGCAACTTGAGCACTGCCACCCACTGCTTCTAATATTGATACAATAAGCCACTCTGTGTGTGCGTGAGGGTCAGTCAAGGCCACCCTGAAGTCATGCCTGGTTCTGTGGGCCCAGAGACCCCTCACATGCAGCAGGTTCCCTCTCAGGACGAGAGCCTTTAAGTCCAGAAGAATGCTCTTGTTCTCTCGGGCTTACCGTAAATGTTGTTTTCACGAATCATGTTTTTTTAACCCACTTCACATGATGTTAAACTTTTTCGGTGTGGTTATCTAAACTCATGGTTTTAGTTAAGGCAGCTGTAGACTTTCAGTTATGTGACACTGTTTTCATTTGCTCTGACATCCTTTCACCAGCACTAATTTACAGAGTTCTTCATCAGTGTTTCCAGAGCAGACCAGCCAAAATCAGGGGGCTGTGACACTTGGTTTTATCTGATCTGTATGTAATAGATAGTGCAACTTGATCAAAACTTGACATTTATGAAGTTTTCCGATCAGCACTGACCTTTGATTCTTTTAGAGTGAATCAAATTCTTAGTCAGCCTGACTTTACTATTACTACTTTACGCTACTAACCGACTGTTTTGGCTTTTTCAGTACTGATACCAAAGCTGCTATCTGGACACTGACAAAACATTTTGGACAAATATAAATAAAATGCTTGGAACTTATTTTGTGTACAGTACATTGTATAAAAAATATGTTTATATATATACAGATACTGTGTATATAAGTATAATACATTTATAAATTTCTTTACAAAGCTAAAAAAAAATGTATTACAAATAAATCTGATAATATTATTAATAATATATAATATACTACTACTAATAATAATAATACTGTAACACTTATGACAATAATACTAATACTTATGTAACAATAATAATAAGCATGATAAAAACTCACTTTATAAAAAAACTTTTTGTTATTTATTTTTTTATTTTTTGATTCATTATCATTATCCTCATGGCAACTAACTAACTAAATAAATACTTTTTTTTTTTTTTTATATTCACTTCCAATGTACCCAATGAAGTGTCCAATATACATATAAACTACTAAATTTAAAAAATAAAATGTAAATAAACTTCCTGTCCTCACTAACTGTCTATTTGATTGTTGGATTACTGGTAAATGATTTTAACCAATTAATTTTAATTTCAGCATGGAAGTCAGGCTCTGTTGTCTGTTTATAACCACATTCTAATCGCAGTGTCTTATTTCATGTTGTAGAAGGAAATTTGAGTAGTGTGATGAGCATCAAGTCCTGTAAGGGATCTGAGCAATCCAAACACATACAATGGCACTCAGATAGCCTGATGTTTATCACCAGTCCAGCGCAGAAATGGACCACACAAACCAGAGATATTCTGTAAGAATAGCACTGTTCACATTACAGCAGACATGCATTCACCAGCTGATGAGCACAGAGAGAGAAACAGTGGTGACTGGATACTAGTGCAGGTGTCTTCTTTCCCTCTTCCATTCACACACTCTTCAAAGAGCCTTGAACCTACTCTTGGGTGGTCTGGGCCATTTCTGCCATTTTAATTTTAGTAGTATGTATGTGTTTTAGCAGCAAGTGGTTGACTAGACACTTGCATATGTGTCCTTTATCTGTTATCTGTCACTAATAGGCAGGAAAATGGAGGATTGTGGGTAGATTAAAGATGGAGATGCTGAAAGATGACTAAAGGAAGGACTTGGACACTTCATAAATTCATCCCCCTCTCACACACACACACAATTACTGAGTGTTTCTTGTCTCTTCCAGATGATGAATCTCCTGGTCTGTACGGCTTCCTGCATGTGATCGTCCATAAAGCCACGGGCTTCAAAGAATCTGCCAGTAAGTCAAAGTGTCTTGTCTTTCACTTTCTTTATAGAATATAAAAAATATAGAAAACACATTTATCCAGCATAATAAAGGATAATGGAAACAATTCATTTGTATAAATCAGCATTTCTCAAAATGTGGTCTGTGGCCCACTAATGGCGCTTTTCCACTGCATGGTATGGCACGGTACGGCTCGGTACGGTTCACTTTTGGGGGGTTTTCCACTGGGTACAGTACCTGGTACCTGGTCATTTTTTTAGTACCACCTCGGTTGGGGTTCCAAGTGAACCATACCGTTACCAAAATGTGACGTGTAAACTCTGCTGATCACGGATTGACCGGAGAGAATCGTCACTATTGCAGGGTAGCTGCAGCCCACACTTTGGGAAATGCTGATCTATACAGATGTATTGTTTTATTATGCCGAGCACAAGTAATTGACCTCATATGTTGGGGAGAAAGGAAGAAAGAGGAAGGCTGTTACTGAAAAAACTACACTTTTTTTCAAGTGTTCACCTTAGATGAACTCTCCATCAGTTAGCTGTAGACACTGTTGCATATTACTGTAGCAAATGTGCTTATAGAGTAAGTTACTGTGATTGTTTAGGTGAGTGATTAGATGAACAAACCAACATGAATGAAGTCACAAACCTCCCTACAGACTTGTTTGAATATAATATGTATGCCCTTCAATGATGCAGATTTCTAAATGACTAATGGGTACAACATTGCCCAAAATGATCCGTATACAACAGAACATACTAGAGGAAGTACCATTCCACATTTCAATAGAATGCAATTCAGTCCTGGAAGTAAATTAATGTGAAAAATATTTCCGAAACCAAGGCTGCTGAAAATTGGGCAGGCACTGATACACTCTTAAGCGCTCGACCTTTCATTTCTGGAGTGATGAATGTGTGTGAATATATACTGTATATGTACTATATACTGTGCAAGGTATTTTATTCAGAAGATAGCATTTTCTTTTTACGTATTTCCTGTTTTACACAGAAATACATTTCATTATGTTAACAGTGTCATGTTGCCTTTAAATCAAGCTGACAAAAGCCTCTGCAAAGGATGAAAAAAGTGCACTGTGGGAGTTGCACAACATTCATGCACATAGAAACTCCTGTTACATAAGTTCCTTTTTAGTATAGATGAAAGTGGCAGAGATGAATCTGTATCTGAAAATTGTCTCCCATGGCTCCATCACACAGGACAAAATATGAAATGTATTTAGTGTAAAAAAAAAAAAAGTAACAAGAGTACGTCAGCAGTACTGTGGTCACCATGCCTGCCGGGTCATAACTGTATCATTTGTAAGAGCTTGTCCTGTGGGGGCTTCACTCATGAATATTTGCATATATATTTACACATTATGTCTCTGCTTTATGAGGTCAGGGCTTGAATGAAATACCCAAATCAAGTTTATGTACAGTATGCTAATGTGAATTTGCATAACGGATGCATGTGGCCAGCAGACTCTGTAGATCAGCTCAACTCTGATAACAATGCCCTAATAAATCGCACAATATTGTTCCTCAAGAATGATTCAAAAGAGCCATTGTGTAAGACTGCTTTGGGGTTTTTTTTTTTTTTTTTTTTTTAATGCTTGTTTTCTTGGTTCCTTTTTTGAGTTTGGCTCGTCTGAAGTCATTTGTCATGGAGTTTGTGGTGTTGTGGTCTTCTTGAATGTGACAGTGAGAGCAAACATGTGTTGTGCATATGGATATGCAGGTGTTTGAATATCTTTTTATATTGGGATGTACTTGATCCATCTCAGCTGCTGATTGAATCCTCCTCTCCAAGTCTTATTAAAGGCCTTGGACCACTCTGACAGGAAATGCATCCAAATCCTCGCTCTGGGCCATTTTTGAAAACTGGGTCGTTGACATTGGCTTCCTGATAAAAAGAGTTTGAGGGAGAAAATACTGACCCAGAATACTAACCACAACTTTTGACACATGCAGTAAATGATTTATCTTTACCTTTCTGCTAGTTTACAACCTCTAATCCTTTTGTTCCAAGAGTTCCAATCTTACCAGTTGCATATGGCTAGTTCATAAAGCAGCAGATTCCTTCAAGTAGCACAACTGTTTGATAATAATAAGAAAAATTGTTTCTTGAGCAGCAAATCAGCATATTAGATTGATTTCTGAATGATTTATGAACATATGATACTGAAGACTGGAGTAATCGGATGCAAAAAAAATTCAGCTTTGCATCACAGTACAAAGTTACATTTTAAAATATATTAAAATAGAAAGGAGTTATTTTATATTGTAATAATATTCCACAATATTACCATTTTTATTGTGCGTTTCAAATAAATGCAGCCTTGGTGAGCATAAGAGACTTTTTTTTTCTTTTTTTTTAAACATCATAAAAATCTCCAAACTTTTGCACATAATAATCACAGTAAACATAAATGTAAATAATATAACAGCATAGCACTGTCCCTGCATATTCCTGTATGAATGTTCTTCACTTGTAAAAGAAACTCATCTGCACGTCTACAGTATATGTGTGTGAATGGACTGGTTGCCATATGGCTCTCATCACCATCTCATTTCATTTGGGAACATCAGCCCGAGGATACGGTTCCTCCCCCAGATGACGAGACTTCCCAGCCGCCATTGTGTGGGGCAACCATAAACATTTGGTCAGATTTAAAACTCCAAACAATTACACTCTTTGTATAATACAGAGCCATCAGTGGTTATTGTCTTTCTACATATGCACCAAAGTGCCAAACCTCTTAGTTTTACGTCTTTGAGATTATTTATTCATCATTTTTTATATAATGGCTTCTCAATAACAACCTCTTTGAGTTTTTTTACTACACAAACCTCTCATGTCAAGTCAAAAGCATGGCTGAAGTAATGACGGTGCACTATATCAGTCTTTAAGAGCCCACTAAAGGTCTTCTTGTGCATCTGAAACCTTTTAAAAACACATTCCATGGAAGCACTACTCTCACTGAGGGTCGATTTTCACTCAGTGGTCACCATCTGCAAACCTGAGCACCTTTCCTCACCGTCCTAGTCCACTCTCTGTCCTGATTCATGCAGGATGTTTTTATAAATACATTTCCTGTTCTCTGAAGAACTAGGTTTCTGTGCCTGGTGCTGCTAAAATCTAAAGCCTCCTCTGACCATGTAGAGAGATATAGCTGCCCTTATTTCATGTTTTTAGTATTGAGAGCAAGGAAATGGGTCTGACTGAGATGTTTGAAGTACAGCTCTGCTGAATGGGTTTGGGTAAAGGTCTTTTCATTTAAGACATCATTCATTATTTAAGAATTGATTTTTTTTCTTTAGCAGATGCTAAATTGAGAATTTATGCTTCATATTTATTTTGGTTTACATTTGTGCTGCCCCAAACAGCGGTAGCTAAATATTGTTTTTTGTTTTTTTTTGTTTTAGTGTATTTTCATCAGTTATAAATGCATACAAACTAAAAAGTATGGTCAGCAATTATAATTAAAGAGAAAGTTCAGCCAAAATGAAAATTTATCATCCTTTATTCACCCACATGTCATTTTAAACCTGCACAACTTTCTTTTTTTATCCAAAACACAGATAGTTTGAAGAATGTTGGTAATTAAACAGTTTGGCTCCCATTGAATTCCATTGTATGCACCAAAACAACACGGAGATATTTCTCAAAATGTCTTTTTATGTTCCACAAAACAAAGTAAGTCACACAGATTTAGAATGATATGAGGGTGAGTAAATTACGTTTTTTTTTCTTTTTCTTTGGGTGAATAGTTCATTTAAACTTGATTTGGACAAAGAAGTTCAGAAAAGGTTAGTTCACCCAAAAATGAAAAGTGTGTCATTAATTACTCGCCCTCATGTTGTTCCAAACCTGTAAGACCTTTGTTCATTTTTGGAACACAAATGAAGGTATTTTTGATGAAATCCGAGAGCTTTCAGATCCTGCATAGACAGCAATTACGGTTGAACCACTGATGTCACATGGACTATTTAAGCAATTTCCTTACTACCTTTCTGGGCCTTGAACGGGTCAGTTGCGTTGCTGTCAGAAAGCTCTCGAATTTCATCAAAAATATCTTAATTTGTGTTCCGAAGATAAACAGAGGTATACAAGTTTGAAACGACATGAGGGTGAGTAATTAATGACAGAATTTAAATTTTTGGCTGATCTAACCCTTTAACTGTACTGAATGTGCACTTGTACTGTGTACTTTAATTCTTAAAAGTATATTTAAAAACTACCCACAGATAATATAATAATAATGAAAGGAAAGGCCACTTACTGAAAGTATATTTTATGAGAGTACATTTTAAATCATTGTTTTGATCATCTTTTTGGCGTTTTATTTTATATTTAAAGTTAATATGTTTAAAAAGTGTACTTCTTTTTCACAAGGGCCAGGTTGCTTCCACCATGAGTTTTTTAACTGAATTGCCCCCAAATCGAAAAGCTGGCCTCAGAGAAAACCCTGAAATTCCCACTGGTGACATTGTGGTGTTATCTCTTTAATATGATCATTTTGGCATGAGCTGAAGACGTGTGTGCTGACACAGCTGGTGTGTATGTGTGCAAATACAGCTTCATTATAAAGCAACCCACCCCACATTTATTAACATACACATTACATACCACACTATCAATTACCAGTGGCCCGATTGACTGCACACTCGTGTTAAAGCCACGCTCACAAGCCCCACGGTGTGTTTTGAAGCTGACCGCTCTTGTGTGACACCACCTCCATACTAATTGAACATCACCTCATTTCTCTCCTGTCTCAACAATACACCCCACGCATTGCAGAGGTCAGAGGTCATGGCGTGCTGTAATCCATCAAACTGTCAGTTGGTCACACAAACTATAGCAATGTGATAAAGTTCATTTGCTATTAGAGAAGTGTGTGAGCACGTGAGGCATGTTGCTGTAAGACACATAGACAGATAGATAAGACAAATGCCCTGTTCCTTTGTATGTGTGTGTGTGTGTGTGTGTGTGTGTGTGTGTGTGTAAGAATCCTGACAATCACTGTATTGTGTTTCGGTATTGACACAAATGGATGTATTTGAAAACAGATGGTAGACCAGCAGGGTGTAAAAATCATTTAAGGTTTTAAATGCTGACACCGTGTCTACACAGTGAACCACGAAGTGTTAGAGCTAAACTTGTATGCCTTGATTAATTAACACAAAGAAATTAATCATACTGAGGCTACAATTTTCTTTAACTGCACTAAAACACATTTATTAGAGCAATAAACCCTGAGAGGCTTTACATTACAATGATTGGTATGGAGTGTTTTTCATATTTTTAATTCCTAAAACCCCCTTAACAGTGGCAAAATCTGTAGTGCATGGATTTGTATGGCTTACTGCATTTAGCCACAGCAACTTACTGTAATAAAAAGTACAGTGCCATTCGAAAGTTAAATGCATTTATTTTGTTTGTCAAAAGACAATAAAATAATAATATTGTGAATATATTTTTACAAATTAAAATAGCTGTTTTCCATTTAAAAATAGTAAATATGTATTTTTTTTTCCTGTGATAACAAAACTTTATTTTCAGCATCATTACTCCAGTCCTTCAGAAATCATATTAATATGCTGATTCGGTGCTCAAGAAACATTTCTTATTATCAATGTTGAAAATGTTTTTATGAAAACTGTGATACTTCTTTTTTCAGGATTATTGGATGAAAGTAAAAAAAAACAGCATTCATTTGAAATAGTAATCTTTTATAACGATTTAAATGTCTTTACTGTCTCTTTTGATCAATTTAATGCATTCTTGCTGAATAAAACTATTATTAAAAAAATTCTGACCCCAAATTTTAGAACGATGTGTATGTTAATTACTTAAATTTTTTTAAGTAGTAGTAGTGATATTAATATAAAATATAAATTAAATTAAAATAAAATAATATAACATTATCTATTACCAATGTCAATTTCTGATTTTTAAATAAAAATAAATAAATAAAATGAAATAGAATAAATAATTCTGCTTCCAAGTAATATAGATCTGTAGGTTGTTTATTGGTGACAAACATCAAAGCAACTTAGCACATTGATATGGAATTCAACTTTTATGTTTTTGAAGGTGTGTGTATGTAACGGCTTCCGAATGACCTTTTTTATAAAAAAAATTTTTTTTTTTCTCATGAGGTGATTATTGTGTGTTCTCTGTAGATCTGTACTGTACGCTGGAGGTGGACTCTTTTGGTTACTTTGTCAGTAAGGCCAAAACGCGTGTGTTCAGAGACACAACAGAACCACAGTGGAATGAGGTCAGCTTTTTAAAAGTGCATCATTATAATAAAGAAAAGTCACCTGACAAATCACCATCATGCATCTGTCATTAATTCATTTGTCCTCCTATAGGAGTTCGAAATAGAGCTGGAGGGCTCTCAGTGTCTGCGGATCCTGTGCTACAAATCAAAGCTCAATAAGGACGATAATGAGATTGTGGACAAGATCATGGGAAAGGGACAAGTCCAGGTAGGACAAAGAGACAAGCACATTGCTAAACCATGATAGGTACGCAAACAGCAAACACTCAGGTCTGTGACTAGACTGGTTTAGACCACAAAAGGTCAGACTTAATTTGTAGTGGTGACTGATGCGAGTCATTTTATTGTTGTCTGGTTTCAGCGTGTGCTCTGCAGATGGTGTGTTGTGGTGCGGTATTTTTGACATGGGCAGCTTTACTTCCTGAGAACCTGTGGTTTATATTTCTTTCACTTCACATGCGTGGGAAATGCCCCAGTTAAACTGAAGTTAGAGTGTGTGTGTTGAGATCAGTGTGTTTGCGGTATGTAGCTGACGTTAGAAACAGTTATCAGGACTTGCATCAACACAAGAAAATTCCCTTTCAGGAAGAATTTTTGTAAAGACCCACCCCTTTTTTTTTTTACTGTAATCTTTTATTGATATTCATTATTGCTACAACCACGTTAGCCGTTAATGCTATTCTTTTGCTGTCATTATCAAGCCATTTTGTCTTGTTTTGCTAAGCTTTACACTACAAAACTCAGTCAAATTTGTTCTAAAAGTACTGCATTCGTTTTTCTTCTTTTAAATCTAGGGCAGCTTTTTGGGGCTAAAAATGAGGTGGATTTAATTGCACTGGAGGTTTATTTCTGTTTTATGTTCATGTTATTCTCTTGGGATTGCATCCAGAGGTGAATTACTGTAACAGCACAAGAGATAATTCTCTGTTTTCACGGAGAATGTGGTGTGTGTCATATACACACGTTAACATAACGAGCTAAACGCGCGCATACAGCACTGTGATAGTGATGGTCTTTTGGGAATAGAGATGTCTCAGAGATGCTTTATGCCAATGAGGCTGCAAACAAACCAAACAAGCCTTTCGGAAATGAGTGGAATTTAGTTTGAATATTATGTGTTGCAGTACTTGTAAAAGTACAATTCAAATTACAATATTGCATTATTCAGTATAAAAGTTAGGGATGCACCGAATGTTCGGCAACCGAAATTATTCGGCCGAAAATAGCAAAAAAAGCTGAATAAGCTAGGGTGACCATACGTGCCATTTTCCCAGGACGCGTCCTGGCCAGGATTTGTTTTGGCTTTGTTTTCCTGTTTTTATGCTTGCTGAAGGTAATGATCGAAAAGTAGTTTGACCAATAACATGCAAGCATTGTATATAATGGACCAATAATGGCGTGTGAGAAGGTGGGAGCTACAGTCAAAGCGATGCAATTACGCGTACATATTAGGTGTGTTCGACTTAAAAGCAGTGCGGCTCAGACCGATCAGTGTTTGACATCAAAGTACCTCGAGAGCGTTTCGAAAGCATAACCGTCTGTATGGTACTTTGATGTCATACACCGATCGGTCTGCACACGCAAACAAAGCCAAAACCTAGATATTTTAGGCAATATAGAAATCCTGGCCAGGACGCGTCCTGGAAAAATGGCACGTATTCGTGCATACGTGCACCCTAGAATAAGCGAAAAGACCGAATAAATTGTACCGAACAATGATATGACGCGATCAAATAGCAACCAGTAAAAAGCACATTTTGGCTTTGTAATTTATGCAATGGTGAACAAAAAAAATTGGCAAAATACATGTGGAAAAAAACTAAAAAAATAGTGTTCGGTATTCGGCCTTCGGCCCAGTGTTTAATTTTGTTCGTTTTCGGCTTCGGCCAAGAATTTTCATTTCAGTGCATCCCTAATAAAAGTATTTAATTATGCTACATCGGTACTTTTTTTGTGTAAAGTAATGTTAAAAAACTTTTCCTGGCCACACTCTCTCTCTTTTGCACTATATTTGTTTTTTTTTCACTAGTGATTTCTTTATTTTTATTTTATTTTTTATTTTTTTTGCATAAAGCTCAAACCCCACCTTGCAGTCGATTCTAAATATTTCATTGGATATTCCAATCACAGTGCTGATTGCCTACATAACGCTGAAACCCTAATCCCTAAACTACACCATAAGGTAAGGACCTTAGATAGTGTTGGTAGCACAGCCTTACAGATAGAATGACTGTTTGTTACAGTTTGATACATGCTTGCTATAAATTCCACTAATATACAAGGATTTATTTTTGTTTGTCTATATTGTAAGAGGCCATTCACACATCATGAATTTTTGTGTTTAAAAACACAAGATGCATGACAGTGGAATAATAAAAAAATGTCCTGGGACCTTTTTTAAAAAGACACTGCAAAAATCGGAACGTAGCAAAACGTTCAAAGATGTCCAGCTGGCGCATGTTTACACATAAAAACAATAGAAAAGCACTGCAGTAGAATACAAAAAAACACATTTTGTGTGAACCCCTAACTGGCTACAAGGCTAAATAAATAACAGAAGTATTTAATTATTTGTGTGGTATACATTTAATGAGCAATGTAATTCTACGTATATTCCATTACTTGAAAGATTTAGTCTGATTATGTATATTGAATCTGATTATTTACAATATTGTTTACTAATATTGAGATTTTCAAATATATTACCAATTTAAAAAAGGTGTTTTCTTAATATTGTAGGCCAGTAGGTTGGAGCACATGAGCTTTTGCGAAAGTGTGTTTGTAGCACAATCTGCCAAACAACCATCTTATATTCCCTCGGAATAGAAACCAAGTCTTTAAAGTGAGAAGGGCACAGCTGCTCTTATTGAGGTGCACTTCACACTCACCCTTTAGTATGTGTGACTTATGGCCCGTTTAACTCTCTCCTATGGTGTAAAGTATATTTTTAAGAGATATTTGGTTGCTTGGCCTTCTAGTTAATACCTTCCTTCCTGGACAGGAAGACAAGCCGCTTCTGAAACTAAAGTCACTTCTTTCTGTGCATGTGAGAGGCCTTGTCCGTGTTTAAGTGCGTTTAAAGAGGGTGTTTAAATCGGTGGTGAGAAGAGACTTTGTGCAGTGCACAGGTCGATACTGAAGCAGATTTAGATTCATTTGAGGGTCTTTATACAGGTTATTACTGAGACATTCCAACAACCCTTTAGGTCAATAATATATATGCTTGATTCCGTTTGTGAACTTTAAACTTTCTGCATCCAGTTCATTCGGTTGGGTTAGTATGTCTGAGTTCAGGACTTCTTTTGAAGGATCTAACACCAGGAGCAGCACATTTTTAAAGCAATGTAGCTGTGGAATGATATGTTGTGCTGTGGATATAATGATGGCATATGCACACACAGTATAGTAAGAGAGGGGTAATGAGTGTGGAGTAGGCAGCTGTACTCTGGGAAAGATACATCATCAGGTTTAATTAAAGTCATACTGCACCTGTCCGCTGGCCTTCTCTAAACCTCATCACAGCCCTCTAATGTGATAATGGCTGTGCACTCAAACAGCTGCTACTGATAAACATTAGGATGTAATCGTGTATGGAAAGGTGTAGCAGTGAAATATACCATAATTTTACTAGATTTGTTGCGTTTTCACTCACTAACTAGAAATTATACCATTAAGCAACTATAAATATGATGTCACCATGGCTTCTTGATGTGCATACCATGCTGGTAGCAAGTGGTTTTTACATATGCTATGGTCATTTCAAATATTTTTTTCAAATACCGCTTGGTGTAAGTACTACGGTACATCCATAAAGTAATCGATCAGTACCATGGTTACTTACATGCATGGATTTTCAGCAGCCATTACTCCATTGTTCAGTGTCGCATGATCCATCAGAAATAATTCTAATATGCTGATTTGATGCTTAAGAAGCATTTATTATTATTATTGTTGCTGTTGTTATTTAGAAATTATACCATTAAGCAACTATAAGTATGATGTCACCATGGCTTCTTGATGTGCATACCATGCTGGTAGCAAGTGGTTTTTACATATGCTATGGTAATTTCTAATATTTTTTTCAAATACCGCTTGGTGTAAGTACTACGGTACATCCATAAAGTAATCGATCAGTACCATGGTTACTTACATGCATGGATTTTCAGCAGCCATTACTCCATTGTTCAGTGTCGCATGATCCATCAGAAATAATTCTAATATGCTGATTTGATGCTTAAGAAGCATTTATTATTATTATTGTTGCTGTTGTTATTATTATTATTATTTATTTCAGGATTCTTTGAATAGAAAGATTAAAAAGAACAGCATTTATTGTAAAATGTTCACTTTTTATCAATTTAATGCATTCTTGCTGAATAAAGGTATTAATTTCTTTAAAAAATTTTTTTTTACTGCAAATGAAAAAAAATGATTGCCACTAACTTTTAAACAGTAGTGTATATAATTTTTTATTATTAATTTTTTATTATTTTTTTAAATATAGTTTTATTCTAATATTAGGTACATACAGTAGACCTGACGCAATAATCAATATATCGACTTATCGCGCAATATATGTACATGACCTCAATAATTTTTGGTGACGCAATATATCGCACATTATATTTACTTAAAAATTGATGTCACCATGTTTTGTATATCGCACAACAAAAAGTTGTTATCGTGACAGGCCTAACGTACAGTAAACATCACTAGCATGAGATTTACAACAGCAAAAAAAAAATCTTTCACGTATTCATAAAATACAGTAAATAAATATTTGACTGATTTGATTTGTGAAACTAAGACAAAAACTTTATTATTTAAGATATTATTCTGCAAAAAGCTGGCCAAAAGGAATGAAAATAAAGATAGAATTACAGAGAGCTAAATCATTGTCATTCATGTGTTTAGGATAATATTAAATACATGCCAGGTGCTTTGTTACATTATACTGGCTTTACTTGTCTGTGATAATGATATTGAGGGCAAGGTCAACATCTGGACCCTCTTATGCTCTAAAACACACAATCCTCCAAACTAATCAGTCTCTGTCATTTCGATTAAGTAATGCTGTGATTGTGTTGCCATCATGAGTATCTGAGCCTGATCTTCTGTTTAAATCTTTCCCTCTGAGCGTCTGTTTTCTTAACTTCTCTGGTTGAGGTGGACGGAGCCAAAATGTTTCCCTTCCCTCCCTGGAGAGATCCTGATTTATTTAACAACTTTCTGGCTCCTACATGTAAAAATCCTTAAATGGTCACATTGTTGCAACTCCCTTCTGCTTTTAATGGACCCTGGTACTACAGTCATGTTTTATAGGGAGATGGAAAAACTTCTATTCATCTATTCACATCCACAAAGCAACATGATCATGATTCATGTCACTCTATGGGAGAAATAAGCCAAAGCCTGTTAATGAAGTGGATACAATACTGTAAAGTAAGATGATGATCACACTCACCAGATCTTCATCTACATTTCTACAGTCATTTTTCTGCTCACACTGAAACCACAGTACTAATAACAGCCAATCAGAACAAGCTGTGTGTGCATCACAGCTCAATGAATGGCTTTGTTGCTGTCACTGTAAACTCTCCTTGACGCTTGTCCTGCCTGGTTAAGACATAGTGTTTCTAAAAGCCCCAGGATCATCCTGATTGAGTCAGAAGCTGGTGTGATCCATTAATATCACTCAGGAATTTTATTTCAGCATATCAGCTTGGCTTGGGACCACTGGGAGTTGATCTTTGACCTCTGGGGGTTTCATCTGTTATTGTCCATTAAAGAGCTTTTAAGGGCTGTTCCCATTTTGTAGAGAGTGAACCGGCCGGTTCTTCTGATGGAAAACTAATCAATATCTGTCACTATGTCAAATCAAATACAAACACTCACAGATCCTGTCAAATGAAGCTTTAGGGAGCTTGATTGAAAAGACATGTTCCTTAAAGTGATTAACATTTACTGTCATGCTGATGCTTTCCATTAATAAGGTGTAAAATATCTTTTTTCATTTTGTCAAATTAAGTTTATCTAACATATTTAATAGTTCACTGGAGAAGAAGAAAAAAAAACTAACTTTTTGCTTTTAATGCTTTATAAAAAGTTATTGGATTTTGTAATGTACCAATTTGTACACTGTTCCAAAGTACCAGAACTAGTATGAAAAACTAGTGAAAACAAGTTCATCGTCTAACTTTCTAAACACTTTCATCATACCAAACACAGTGACCTGAGAGTGTTACATCAATGTAGATAGCGATATGATGTTTTGCTTTTCTCTGTAGTGGCTTGTTATATAATGCCACAGACGACAACCGCAGCATTTCACAGGCAGGAAGTGTGTTGCTTTTATGCTTTACTCCTCTCCTTCTCTTCTCCCTCAGGGAGTCCTCTTTCTCTTCATGCCTTGCTTTCGCTTTATCTCTCCCCCTTTAGTCAGTCTCTCATGGTCTTTTCATGTGTTTTCAGCTCTTCGGCTGTGAAGTGTTGTGTTGAATGTCCTTGTGGAAACTCTTTCAGTTATAACGATCTCTCTGGGTGGGGTTTCAGGGCTCGCAAAATCGCTAGCCCGACGTCCCGGGGCTATTGTGTTTTCCAGTCGGGCTACCAAAATGTTTCACCACCCTGCCCGACGGGCTATCTTGAACAGTGATATAAAATTCCTTCCTTGATTTGCGTTGTTCACTAGCTTGGAGGGGTAAAACGGATTGTAGTTGATCGTTTGCACGTGTTTCTAAGTCTTGCCGATTTAAACATTCACGTGTTTTAAACCATTCACGCACATTCGAAGCTACGCGCAAAGAGAGCCGCGTTTCAGACAATGCGCGTACACAGAATTGATTCCTCTTTCGTGTATCCTGCCCGAAGGGCTACCAGCGATTTTGAAATTTTGCGAGCCCTGGGTTTTATCCCCCTCTACTCCCTGTAAGGCAACTAATGCTATGCTTTGTCAACACAATGCTCTCTTTCAAACATATGTGGTTTAAAGGGAGCCATATCTTACACTATAATAGCATTTTATTATTCCCTGACATCATTTATTAATGTTAAAGCATTAGAAAATGTTCTAATCAGTATTTGAAACAATTGTGCTGCTTAACATTTTTGTGGAAACTGGTAATTTTTAATGAGTCTGTGATGAATAGGAAGTTCTAAAGAACAGCATTTATTTGAAATATAAATCTTTTGCTGCTTTATACATGACTTTACTACCACGTTTGATCAATTTAATGTTAATTATTAAAAAAAAAAAAATTTGAATCTTAATCCCCAATCTTTTGAACAGTAATGCGTATGTTTATGTATGTCATGATTAAATATTTTAATTTGAATCTGACAGAACTAATAGAATTAGTATCATCTTCCTCTAATGTTTAGTAGTAATGCAACAATAATAATTATTAATATTAATAAAGATATTGTTATCAAATATTAGGCCTGGGCGATAAAACAGTATCGATATTTATCGACGGTACACCTTCATCGATAACGATATAAAAAATGTTCGATATAGCGCACGATATAGGCACATACTATGAGTGATGCAGACAGCTCACACAAACAGGGCCACATTAACCATTGGGCTAGGCGGGGCTGAAGCCCCGGGGCCCGGACAAGGAGGGGGCCTGTGGAGTAGATTGACTGGTCATCGGTAGCGGTGATTGCCAAAGCCCCGCCCCTCACTTATCAACGCTATTATTTAGTGGAGCTTTTCCATATATTCCATGCATTATCTTTAGAGATTAAAACGTCACGTTTGAATTTGGTTTACCAATCAAATGCATTTATTCTATATTTTTTACTTTTGAACGACCCGTGCACCACGTATCAATCAGGTGATCGCTGCAATGTCCGCATTCACCTCTCTTCACTTCGTTCTGGCATAATCTGGAAATGGTCATGCAAAGAACAATCTTCGATAAGTAATCGATATTTATCGACGGTACACCTTCTTCGATAACGGTATTAAAAAATTTCGATATAGGCACGTGCTATGAGTGACGCAGACAGCACACACAACCATGACAACATGCTGAATTGAGTGCTGTGCCTGCCTGTGATGAGGAGATTGTGAATAAAAAAAAAAAAATAAATAACATTTAAAATAAACATTTGCATTTGAATATTAGGAGTGCGTCACTGCTGTTTTGTTCATAATTATGCAATTTACGAAATTATATTTGATTTATATGATTATATTTATATTATACGTTAATTTAGACTTGATGCAGGTTTTTTTTATAGACATTTATTTCCTTGCGTTGACAATTTAAATGTGCTGCATTATTTTGCTCATTGCACCCTCCTGTGGCCTCGGGAGACAAGACAAAAGTTTCCTTAAGACCTATTTAATCTGCATATAAAACATTAGAAATTAGATATTTGTTTAATTTTTATTTTGTGTGTGATTGTTAAAACAAAAAAATATTTGTTGTCTGTCTCAATAAATTGGGTTAATTTAAAAATACAGTGGTTAAATGTAAAAAAATTTTTCTATTGCTCTTTGTTTTACAAAAAGTTATAAAAAATGTCAATAATTATCGATACCGAACGATATGAAACATTATATCATTGATACATTTTTTTAGCTATATCGCCCAGCCCTATCACATATTGATATTGTTTCCTCGTGGTTTCATTCTGACTAGGTATTGAGCTTAAAATATTTATTTATTGACAAACTTATTGAATGCTGAATAGACATTGATTTGTAAACCTGGTTGGAGATATACAGTATGAAGATTTCAGAACTTTTTTTGCATAAATAATTTTTATGCAAAGGATTTTAACATTGAGATTATATGTCTGCACAGTGATTAAATTGGACTGGAACAGTGTTAGACCACTGTTATGTTGTAACAGTGTGGAAGAATTCATGCCTCAAAAGCCTCTACTCTCATTGTCCATGTGCTGGTGGAACAGGATGTCATGTCTTCTTTGAGGCAGTATTCTTATTCACTGTAACTCGAACTGCAACAAACCCATTCAGAACAGAACTTCTCTCACCCCGAACCCCTCTAGAGCTCCTAACAGAGACAAACAACAGCCAGCAGCTCTCTCCCACTGACTCTCTTTGCGCTTTGAGGTTTCTCCACAAACCCACACCTTCTCAAAACATAATTGTGTAAGAAAACCGCTTTCTGGCAGCCTGGTTCCAGATGACATGTATTAGAATAGATTAAGCTGTGAGCTTGTTCGCAACACCTTCAGCAAAAGGTTCATCAGCCGTGAAGAGCATTTACACTTTATTTGTCTTCCTAGAAAGATTTGCAGTTAGCTACGGAGGTCTGGTGTCATTTTATATCCTGATCTGGTTTGTTACAAAATAAATTAAAAAACTAGTATGTCAGGCCTGATTTCTTGGTTTTGGAATCTTCGGTTTGTCTTTGTGTGGATATGGTTGAGCATGGATCCATGCACCGTTATTGTTTTCCAGTGGCTGTGCGTGCATGCATGGAGCGTATTGTAATCTGAATACTATGGACAGTCATTAATCATAACCACTCCGTCTGTCAGGTTTTTTTGTAATATGTCATGTCACCTCTGTTTCTCTCGCTTTCCCTCAAACATCCTACAATCCCCAGAGGCCCCTGAATCCATCAACCTTGACAGATGGGTGTTTTATGGCGCCCGCAGATACATACGCTCGCACACACAAACTTGCTGTAGGGTGCATATACTAACAAATTGGTGGGACAGATTTGTTGCATATAAACGGCGTCAGTTTGCCGGTCCAGCTGATGCTAGTGGCTGTCTACATGCGACAGTATGTGTTTGAGTCTATCAAAAAAGCTGCAACTTTGGCATCACTACTCAGTATTTTCTCCATCATCAAATCTTTTTACCTTGTGTATGGTGTATTGATGTTTATACTCGATTTTTTGTTTTTGGTTTGTCTTCTGGCTTCAGGCTTTAACCTTTATTTTTGCTTCTTTGGCAGTACCGGTGTTCCATAATTTTAAAAAGCACTTTGCATCACCAAACAACACATCGCTAATAGTGAAATCACCACTAATGACATTTATTCTCCTGCAGTTATTTCAGTCCATTCTAACAAAATCTGTTTAATCTGTTTTCAGGTTAATTCATTGTGTTTATAGACTGTTTTCTGTAACCTGACCTCTTTTAGTTAACTAATTTCAGGTTTACCGATTACTGAAACAAAGGCTTTTCCTTCTTGATTCAAGTCTGCAGTGATCTGGCTATAAAAGCATAATTTAGCAGTGAGGATCGGATATAATTGGGTCATGTTTAGACAGGAAGTGGAACACAAAACCCCAGTGAAAACCTCTTAATTTAGCTGAAATTCACCAAAATTCACAACTCTGCCAGCTTGTGTTGATCGGAGTCTTTCTTTGGAAAGTCTAATCAGATTTAGTATTTATTCACTTAGTTCTTGAGAAACAGAACAATGGGTCACTATAGGATGATTTCTCTCTGTGTTCTAGAACATACATTTCCTCTCTCTCTCTCGGTTGCTTTTCTCCTTCACAAATCAAATATTCATCCGGGCTCAGAGAGCTCAAAACAGTGATGCTCAAGCGCATTAGCTAAGGAGTAGAACAACGAGTTAATTGAGTTCACTCCATTTTCCCAACTCTTATATCACCTCTACATCACTAACAAGGTTCTGGGATTTTTGTCTTGGAACACGTTTGAGCTTCCAGTTGCCATATTTTATTTACTCTGTGTATGTGCATTGATCAGTGTTTTAATGTGAATAAAAGTCTAAATTTGTCATCATTTGGGGGGGGGGGGGGGGGAGTTACCCCT